>NW_027003561.1:0-5287 GCF_036934945.1 Oncorhynchus masou masou
CACCACACTTAAAGGTGGAGTTTCAGTTTACCAAACTATCCGGGGGAATCAACAATAAGTGTTTTTAGTGTCTTCGAGGATTGACCGTCAGACTTCAGAAACTCCCCAGAACTCTCTCTCTTTCTTCCCTCCATTTTCTCTCAATAATCCCCTTTCCTCCTTTTACCCATTCATCATCTGCTGCGCTCTGACCTGTCTAGGGGGCCCTGGTTTATGGGATGGCGCTGTCATGTTGAGGGATGACCCTTACTCGGTGCATTGTGGGTAACAGGGTCCAGCTGTGGTCAGGGGGAGGGGGGAACTGACAGTGGAGTTAGGATGGGTGGTGCGTGGGGGTGCTCCTGTTTCATCTCACAGGACAGCAGCTAGGGGGATGGGGGTAAGAGGAGGGGGTCACGGGGGCAGATAGACCTCCACACCAGTGTTCCCATTGCTGCTGAGGTGATCTTTTATGATTGTTATGTATACACGTCCCTAGTGCTGTACACTGCAGTAAATCCATAGAAACTGCTTGAGCCCAATGCTAGTGGGATGCTGCACTGCTGTAGTGAATCTAACAAGGGGAACGGTGTTATACCCTGGAGGACTGATCTCTGGCTCTGTAGTAGTGGAGATCAGACTGTTATTAATGCTCTACACTACTAGCATTGTTCCATTAAAAGACAAAGGTCCCAGCATAAAATGACTCTAGTAGCTAGGCACTCAGCATACTCTCTCTTCCTAGTAACTCAGCCTACTATCTCTCTCCCTAGTAACTCAGCCTACTATCTCTCCTCCCTAGTAACTCAGCATACTATCTCTCTCCCTAGTAACTCAGCATACTATCTCTCTCCCTAGTAACTCAGCATACTATCTCTCTCCCTAGTAACTCAGCATACTATCTCTCTCCTAGTAACTCAGCCATACTATCTCTCTCTCCTAGTAACTCAGCATACTATCTCTCTCCCTAGTAACTCAGCATACTATCTCTCCCTAGTAACTCAGCATACTATCTCTCTCCTTAGTAACTCAGCATACTATCTCTCTCCCTAGTAACTCAGCCTACTATCTCTCTCCCTAGTAACTCAGCCTACTATCTCTCTCCCTAGTAACTCAGCATACTATCTCTCTCCCTAGTAACTCGGCATACTATCTCTCTCCCTTGTAACTCAGCATACTATCTCTCTCCCTAGTAACTCAGCATACTATCTCTCCCTAGTAACTCAGCATACTATCTCTCTCCTTAGTAACTCAGCATACTATCTCTCTCCCTAGTAACTCAGCATACTATCTCTCTCCCTAGTAACTCAGCCTACTATCTCTCTCCCTAGTAACTCAGCATACTATCTCTCTCCCTAGTAACTCAGCATACTATCTCTCTCCCTAGTAACTCAGCATACTATCTCTCTCCCTAGTAACTCAGCCTACTATCTCTCTCCCTAGTAACTCAGCATACTATCTCTCTCCCTAGTAACTCAGCATACTATTCTCTCTCCCTAGTAACTCAGCATACCATCTCTTCCCTAGTAACTCAGCATACTATCTCTCTCCCTTGTAACTCAGCATACTATCTCTCTCCCTAGGAACTCAGCATACCATCTCTCCCTAGTAACTCAGCATACTATCTCTCTCCCTAGTAACTCAGCCTACTATCTCTCTCCTTAGTAACTCAGCCTACTATCTCTCTCCTTAGTAACTCAGCCTACTATCTCTCTCCCTAGGAACTCAGCCTACTATCTCTCTCCCTAGGCACTCGGCATACTATCTCTCTCCCTTGTAACTCAGCATACTATCTCTCTCCCTAGTAACTCAGCATTGTGTGTTTCTTCAGACTCCCTAACTGGGTTAGTCTCTGGCTCGCCAGTAAACACTGGGTACCAGCACCACCAGAGATGGCTCCACACCAGTAAACACTGGTGACCAGCACCACCAGAGATGGCTCCACACCAGTAAACACTGGTGACCAGCACCATCATAGATGGCTCCACACCAGTAAACACTGGTTACCAGCACCACCAGAGATGGCTACACACCAGTAAACACTGGGTACCAGCACCACCAGAGATGGCTGCACACCAGTAAACACTGGTTACCAGCACCACCAGAGATGGCTCCACACCAGTAAACACTGGTTACCAGCACCACCAAAGATGGCTACACACCAGTAAACACTGGGTACCAGCACCACCAGAGATGGCTGCACACCAGTAAACACTGGTTACCAGCACCACCAGAGATGGCTACACACCAGTAAACACTGGGTACCAGCACCACCAAGAGATGGCTACACAATGAACACACAATGGTTGAGCATAGCCTAGGATTATTCGTTTCTACAGTGCTCTCATAGCATTGCAGTTGGTGAAACCTTTCACTGTCCACTCATCTCTTCTTCCTAATGAAGGGTTTCTCAAACCCTCGGCATTTCCACTGATTGGATGTATTGAAGAACTAGCACACACCTGAATCAACTAATGAAGTGCTTGGTGATTGGTTGACCAATCAGATGTGCTTATACTGAAACACATGACATAGATGGAATGGCTAGGGGTGCTTGAGGAGAGAGGTTTGGGAAGCCCTGGCCGAACTAATACATCTCATTAGATAACCATCACCTGCCAGGAAAACAAAGACTTAAGAGCAATGAGCCATATTACTATTCCTGAGGGTCAGGGTCTGAGTCAGATTGGCTGTTTCCACTGCTGCTAAAGCGACTGTGTCCTTTGTGTAACCCTCCACCAAGACAGGACAGATAACAGGACACACACCCCTCTGAGCCTCCTGCCCTCCTACTGGCCCCACCGCCACAACAGGTGCACTTTCTGCACTCCTCCAGGGCATTTCCAAGCCCAAAACCTCCAAAGTGTGTATGTACAACTCATGCCACCCAGGTTAAATCCTCCGCTGGCGCTAGAGCTGCCTTGGCTGCTACATTCCCAGGGAGCGGGCCGGGAGAGGAGAAGAGACGGAAGACGATGGCCAGGCCAGACAATAGTCTGTGTTAGCAGATGTCTATACCGCCTCTGAGCTTCAAGGTCTGAGGTTCAGTTTAAATCCTAAAGGAAAAGTTGTCTATTTCCTCTCCTTTCTTTCTCTAAACATACTGCAGAGGAAGGGATTCTAGATGCCCGACAAGATCCCCTTGGATGAGATTCACACACACACACTAACTCTCTGTCTTGCTCCTTGCAGATTGTATAGGTATTGACACAAGGCTGCCGTTGCCTCCCTCAGTCAGCACTGATGAGGTGACCCAGCCCTGTGACCCTTGAACTTTCCGACTAATAAAATCAGTGAGGTCACAACCCACTCACATGGACACAAAGCAGCCCTCTGTTACACACCTACCATCCCTGTGGTCAATTGGCTGATTATCCAATCACAGCTCTTCATACAGACACGTGGTGAGAGACTCGCCCATTAGGCGTCTGATCTTTACCATACAGAAATATCTCATTCATACAAAGTGTGCAGAGACCAGAACAATGGATGGGTCTTTATCCTCCTTTCCTTTGTGATGGGTTTTGAACCAACGTTTGATCCCATACCCCAACACCTGTCTCTGTCTCCTGACAGAAAACTGGGTTCCTGATCTGATTCTAGATCACATTTAAACTGGGACTATTCTTCAGATAGAGACTGTCTCTGGTTATGGAGTCCCCTGTAGCTCAGTTGGTAGAGCATGGTGCTTGCCACGCCAGGGTTGTGGGTTCGGTTCCCACGGCGGATCAAATGTATGAACTTACTACTGTAAGTGGCTCTGGATAAGAGTGTCTGCTAAATGACTCAAATGTACAACACTGTCCTGCTCCAGTCATACACTGTATGTCAATCAGGGACATAGAAATAGAATTACTAGATAATGAACACAATTAGATTAGAATGCTAACACGCAGGTCTGAGGTCAGTTAGGGACAGCTACTATAAAGTAAAACACTAGCCTCTCTGTGCTCAAATTACAACTGATACACTTGGTTTTCTGACTCTGGATCTGATTTAGATTGTGACTATTCTTCAGAGACCGGCTCTGGTCCTAGAAGGCTTTGCTCCTGTTCCCAGGTCAGTCAGCTTTAAACAGCGACTAGCCCCCTGGCCTCTTTACTAACTGACCCATGCACGCTGACCCCAAGCCTTGGAGACCACTCTGCTTGACCTGAGCACCATCTGTCACATGCCAATGTGGCGTAAAAAGGCAAACCGACGTAGGCGCCTCTCTGTGGGAGAACTCTTTCTCTCCCCCTCTCTCCCTTTTTCTCTCTCTCTTCCTTTTTATTCTCTCTCGCTCTCTCTCACTGATGGCTCTTCCTTTTGAGGTGGTAGGGAGCAGGAAGGTGCCACAGTGTTCAGCTGAACCCTGAACTCTATAGTCTTCATGTCATGAAGGAGATATTTGTCCACAAGGGCCAATACTATACGGCTGTGCAGTCTGACCTGGGCTGGGATGCAGGAGGCTGGGATGCAGGAGGCTGGGGTGCAGGAGGCTGGGGTGCAGGAGGCTGGGATGCAGGAGGCTGGGATGCAGGAGGCTGGGATGCAGGAGGCTGGGGTTAGCAGGAGGCTGGGGTTAGCAGGAGGCTGGGGTTAGCAGGAGGCTGGGGTTAGCAGGAGGCTGGGGTTAGCAGGAGGCTGGGGTTAGCAGGAGGCTGGGGTTAGCAGGAGGCTGGGGTTAGCAGGAGGCTGGGGTTAGCAGGAGGCTGGGGTTAGCAGGAGGCTGGTGTTAGCAGGAGGCTTGGCTTTAGCAGGAGGCTGGGATGCAGGAGGCTGGGATGCAGGAGGCTGGGGTTAGCAGGAGGCTGGGGTTAGCAGGAGGCTGGGGTTAGCAGGAGGCTGGGGTTAGCAGGAGGCTGGGGTTAGCAGCAAGTACTGCTGTAAATGGGAAGGACTGAGGGGAAACAACAGTCATACTGTCTATACACACCATTCACATACTGTCTATACACACCATTCACATACTGTCCATACTATCTATACACACCATTCACATACTGTCTATACTGTCTATACACACCATTCACATACTGTCCATACTGTCTATACACACCATTCACATACTGTCCATACTGTCTATACACACCATTCACATACTGTCTATACACACCATTCACATACTGTCTATACACACCATTCACATACTGTCCATACTGTCTATACACACCATTCACATACTGTCCATACTGTCTATACACACCATTCACATACTGTCCATACTATCTATACACACCATTCACATACTGTCTATACACACCATTCACATACTGTCCATACTATCTATACACACCATTCACATACTATCTATACACACCATTCA
>NW_027003562.1:0-2500 GCF_036934945.1 Oncorhynchus masou masou
ACTCTGGGGCTAGGCAGATACACTAGTAGCACACTGGGGCTAGGCTGATATACTGCTGCTAACACACTGGGGCTAGGGTGATATACTGCTAACACACTGGGGCTAGTCTGATACACTGCTAACACACTGGGGCTAGGCTGATATACTGCTAACACACTGGGGCTAGGCTAATATACTGTTAACACACTGGGGCTAGGCTGATATACTGTTAACACACTGGGGCTAGGCTGATATACTGCTGCTAACACACTGGGGCTAGGCTGATATACTGCTGCAAACACACTGCGGCTAGGCAGATATACTGCTGACACACTGGGGCTATGCTGATATACTGCTGACACACTGGGGCTGAAACACTGCAAACACACTGGGGCTGATATAATGCTAACACACTGGGGCTAGGCAGAAATACTGCTAACACACTGGGGCTGAAACACTGCAAACACACTGGGGCTGATATACTGCTAACACACTGGGGCTAAGCAAATAAACTCTTAAGACACTGGGGCTAGGCAGTTATACTGCTGCTAACACACTGGGGCTAGGCAAATAAACTGCTAACACACTGGGGCTAGGCAGTTATACTGCTGCTAACACACTGGGGCTAGGCAAATAAACTGCTAAGACACTGGGGCTAGGCAGTTATACTGCTGCTAACACACTGGGGCTGGGCAAATAAACTGCTAAGACACTGGGGCTAGGCAGATATACTGCTAACACATTGGGACAAGGCTGAAATACTGCTGCAAACACACAGGGGCTAGGCAGATATACTGCTAACACACTGGGGCTAGGCAGGGTAGCCTAGTGGTTAGAGCGTTGGACGAGTAGCCGGAAGTTCAAACCCCCGAGCTGACAAGGTACAAATCTGTCGTTCTGCCCCTGAACAGGCAGTTAACCCACTGTTCCTAGGCCGTCATTGAAAATAAGAATTTGTTCTTAACTGACTTGCCTGGTTAAATAAAGGTAAAAAAAATAAAAAAATAAAAAAAGACTAGCCCTGCTAACACACCAGGGCTAGTCAGATATACTGCTAACACACTGGGGCAAGGCAGATATACTGCTGCCAACATATACTGCTGCCAACACACTGGGGCTCGGCAGATATACTGCTCACACACTGGGGCTCGGCAGATATACTGCTAACACACTTGGGCTAGCTAACACACTGGGGCTAGGCTAATATACTGCTACCACGCTGGGGCTAGGCAGATATACTGCTGCTAACACACTTGGGCTAGCTAACACACTGGGGCTAGGCTAATATACTGCTACCACACTGGGGCTAGGCAGATATACTGATAATACACTGGGGCTAGGCTGAAATACTGCTGCTAACACACTTGGGCTAGCTAACACACTGGGGCTAGGCTAATATACTGCTAACACGCTGGGGCTAGGCAGATATACTGCTGCTAACACACTGGGGCTAGTCTGCTAAAATACTGTGGCTTGGCTGATATACTGCTAAAACACTGGGTCTCGGCTAATATACTGCTAAAACACTGTGGCTAGGCTGATATACTGCTAAAACACTGGCGCTAGTCTGATATACTGTTAACACACTGGGGCTAGGCAGAAATACTGCTAACACACTGGGGCTAGGCTGATATACTGTTAACACACTGGGGCTAGGCAGATATACTGTTAACACACTGGGGCTAGGCTGATATACTGCTAACACACTGGGGCTAGGCTGATATACTGTTAACACACTGGGGCTAGGCAGATATACTGTTAACACACTGGGGCTAGGCTGATATACTGTTAACACACTGGGGCTAGGCAGATATACTGTTAACACACTGGGGCTAGGCTGATATACTGTTAACACACTGGGGCTAGGCTGATATACTGTTAACACACTGGGGCTAGGCTGATATACTGTTAACACACTGTGGCTAGGCTGATATACTGCTAAAACACTGGCGCTAGTCTGATATACTGTTAACACACTGGGGCTAGGCAGAAATACTGCTAACACACTGGGGCTAGGCTGATATACTGTTAACACACTGGGGCTAGGCAGATATACTGTTAACACACTGGGGCTAGGCTGATATACTGCTAACACACTGGGGCTAGGCTGATATACTGTTAACACACTGGGGCTAGGCAGATATACTGTTAACACACTGGGGCTAGGCTGATATACTGTTAACACACTGGGGCTAGGCAGATATACTGTTAACACACTGGGGCTAGGCTGATATACTGTTAACACACTGGGGCTAGGCTGATATACTAGTAGCACACTGGGGCTAGGCTGATATACTGTTAACACACTGGGGCTAGGCTGATATACTGTTAACACACTGGGGCTAGGCAGATATACTGTTAACACACTGGGGCTAGGCTGATATACTGCTAACACACTGGGGCTAGGCTGATATACTGTTAACACACTGGGGCTAGGCAGATATACTGTTAACACACTGGGGCTAGGCAGATATACTGTTAACACACTGGGGCTAGGCTGATATACTGTTAACACACTGGG
>NW_027003563.1:0-5285 GCF_036934945.1 Oncorhynchus masou masou
CCTGTGGTCAACCTTTTATACGAGCCATGATCATTGATTAACCCTGTGGTCAACCTTTTATACGAGCCATGATCATTGATTAACCCTGAGGTCAACCTTTTATACGAGCCATGATCATTGATTAACCCTGTGGTCAACCTTTTATACGAGCCATGATCATTGATTAACCCTGTGGTCAACCTTTTATACGAGCCATGATCATTGATTAACCCTGTGGTTAACCTTTTATACATGCCATGATCATTGATTAACCCTGTGGTTAACCTTTTATACAAGCCATGATCATTGATTAACCCTGTGGTTAACCTTTTATGCAAGCCATGATCATTGATTAACCCTGTGGTTAACCTTTTATACAAGCCATGATCATTGATTAACCCTGTGGTCAACCTTTTATACAAGCCATGATCATTGATTAACCCTGTGGTTAACCTTTTATATGAGCCATGATCATTGATTAACCCTGTGGTTAACCTTTTATACGAGCCATGATCATTGATTAACCCTGTGGTTAACCTTTTATACATGCCATGATCATTGATTAACCCTGGGGTTAACCTTTTATACAAGCCATGATCATTGATTAACCCTGTGGTCAACCTTTTATACAAGCCATGATCATTGATTAACCCTGTGGTTAACCTTTTATACAAGCCATGATCATTGATTAACCCTGTGGTCAACCTTTTATACGAGCCATGATCATTGATTAACCCTGTGGTCAACCTTTTATACAAGCCATGATCATTGATTAACCCTGTGGTCAACCTTTTATACAAGCCATGATCATTGATTAACCCTGTGGTCAACCTTTTATATGAGCCATGATCATTGATTAACCCTGTGGTTAACCTTTTATACGAGCCATGATCATTGATTAACCCTGTGGTTAACCTTTTATACAAGCCATGATCATTGATTAACCCTGTGGTTAACCTTTTATACAAGCCATGATCATTGATTAACCCTGTGGTTAACCTTTTATACAAGCCATGATCATTGATTAACCCTGTGGTCAACCTTTTATACAAGCCATGATCATTGATTAACCCTGTGGTTAACCTTTTATACAAGCCATGATCATTGATTAACCCTGTGGTCAACCTTTTATACGAGCCATGATCATTGATTAACCCTGTGGTTAACCTTTTATACAAGCCATGATCATTGATTAACCCTGTGGTTAACCTTTTATACAAGCCATGATCATTGATTAACCCTGTGGTCAACCTTTTATACGAGCCATGATCATTGATTAACCCTGTGGTCAACCTTTTATACAAGCCATGATCATTGATTAACCCTGTGGTTAACCTTTTATACGAGCCATGATCATTGATTAACCCTGGGGTTAACCTTTTATACAAGCCATGATCATTGATTAACCCTGGGGTTAACCTTTTATACATGCCATGATCATTGATTAACCCTGGGGTTAACCTTTTATACATGCCATGATCATTGATTAACCCTGTGGTTAACCTTTTATACAAGCCTTGATCATTGATTAACCCTGTGGTTAACCTTTTATACAAGCCATGATCATTGATTAACCCTGTGGTTAACCTTTTATGCAAGCCATGATCATTGATTAACCCTGTGGTCAACCTTTTATATGAGCCATGATCATTGATTAACCCTGTGGTTAACCTTTTATACAAGCCATGATCATTGATTAACCCTGTGGTTAACCTTTTATACAAGCCATGATCATTGATTAACCCTGTGGTTAACCTTTTATACAAGCCATGATCATTGATTAACCCTGTGGTTAACCTTTTATACAAGCCATGATCATTGATTAACCCTGTGGTTAACCTTTTATACGAGCCATGATCATTGATTAACCCTGTGGTTAACCTTTTATGCAAGCCATGATCATTGATTAACCCTGTGGTTAACCTTTTATACAAGCCATGATCATTGATTAACCCTGTGGTTAACCTTTTATACAAGCCATGATCATTGATTAACCCTAGTAGTTAACCTTTTATACAAGCCATGATCATTGATTAACCCTGTGGTTAACCTTTTATACGAGCCATGATCATTGATTAACCCTGTGGTTAACCTTTTATGCAAGCCATGATCATTGATTAACCCTGTGGTTAACCTTTTATCACTGAGCCATGATCATTGATTAACCCTGTGGTTAACCTTTTATGCAAGCCATGATCATTGATTAACCCTGTGGTCAGCCTTTTATGCAAAGCCGTGATCATTGATTAACCCTGTGGTCAACCTTTTATACGAGCCATGATCATTGATTAACCCTGTGGTCAACCTTTTATACAAGCCATGATCATTGATTAACCCTGTGGTTAACCTTTGTACGAGCCATGATCATTGATTAACCCTGCGGTCAACCTTTTTATGCAAGCCATGATCATTGATTAACCCTGCGGTCAACCTTTTATATGAGCCATGATCATTGATTAACCCTGTGGTTAACCTTTTATACTGACCATGATCATTGATTAACCCTGCGGTCAACCTTTTATGCAAGCCATGATCATTGATTAACCCTGTGGTTAACCTTTTATACAAGCCATGATCATTGATTAACCCTGTGGTTAACCTTTTATACGAGCCATGATCATTGATTAACCCTGTGGTTAACCTTTTATGCAAGCCATGATCATTGATTAACCCTGTGGTTAACCTTTTATACGAGCCATGATCATTGATTAACCCTGTGGTTAACCTTTTATGCAAGCCATGATCATTGATTAACCCTGTGGTCAACCTTTTATGCAAGCCATGATCATTGATTAACCCTGTGGTCAACCTTTTATACGAGCCATGATCATTGATTAACCCTGTGGTCAACCTTTTATACAAGCCATGATCATTGATTAACCCTGTGGTTAACCTTTTATACGAGCCATGATCATTGATTAACCCTGCGGTCAACCTTTTATGCAAGCCATGATCATTGATTAACCCTGCGGTCAACCTTTTATATGAGCCATGATCATTGATTAACCCTGTGGTTAACCTTTTATACGAGCCATGATCATTGATTAACCCTGCGGTCAACCTTTTATGCAAGCCATGATCATTGATTAACCCTGTGGTTAACCTTTTATACGAGCCATGATCATTGATTAACCCTGTGGTCAATCTTTTATACGAGCCATGATCATTGATTAACCCTGTGGTTAACCTTTTATATGAGCCATGATCATTGATTAACCCTGTGGTCAACCTTTTATACGAGCCATGATCATTGATTAACCCTGAGGTCAACCTTTTATACGAGCCATGATCATTGATTAACCCTGTGGTCAACCTTTTATATGAGCCATGATCATTGATTAACCCTGTGGTCAACCTTTTATACAAGCCATGATCATTGATTAACCCTGTGGTTAACCTTTTATATGAGCCATGATCATTGATTAACCCTGTGGTTAACCTTTTATACGAGCCATGATCATTGATTAACCCTGTGGTTAACCTTTTATATGAGCCATGATCATTGATTAACCCTGTGGTCAACCTTTTATACGAGCCATGATCATTGATTAACCCTGTGGTTAACCTTTTATACGAGCCATGATCATTGATTAACCCTGTGGTTAACCTTTTATACGAGCCATGATCATTGATTAACCCTGTGGTTAACCTTTTATACAAGCCATGATCATTGATTGTTTTATATTGACCCACTTTATTCGGCCCATGATTCAATAAAAAATAAAAAATAAACCTGTGATTCATTAAATGCAACCGGAAGGTTACACCTCCCTGTTTTAAAGAGGACCTAGACCTTCTGTAACCTCCATGTTTTAAAGAGGACCTAGATCTTCTGTAACCTCCCTGTTTTAACGAGGATCTAGACCTTCTGTAACCTCCATGTTTTGAAGAGGACCTAGACCTTCTGTAACCTCCCTGTTTTAAAGAGGACCGAGACCTTCTGTAACCTCACTGTTTTAACGAGGATCTAGACCTTCTGTAACCTCCCTGTTTTAAAGAGGACCTAGACCTTCTGTAACCTCCATGTTTTAAAGAGGACCGAGACCTTCTGTAACCTCCCTGTTTTAACGAGGACCTAGACCTTCTGTAACCTCCCTGTTTTAAAGTGGACCTAGACCTTCTGTAACCTCCATGTTTTAAAGAGGACCTAGACCTTCTATAACCTCCATGTTTTAAAGAGGACCTAGACCTTCTGTAACCTCCCTGTTTTGACGAGAACCTAGACCTTCTGTAACCTCCCTGTTTTAAAGAGGACCTAGACCTTCTGTAACCTCCCTGTTTTAACGAGGACTTAGACCTTCTGTAACCTCCCTGTTTTGAAGAGGACCTAGACCTTCTGTAACCTCCATGTTTTAAAGAGGACCGAGACCTTCTGTAACCTCCCTGTTTTAAAGAGGACCTAGACCTTCTGTAACCTCCCTGTTTTAAAGTGGACCTAGACCTTCTGTAACCTCCGTGTTTTAAAGTGGACCTAGACCTTCTGTAACCTCCATGTTTTAAAGAGGGCCTAGACCTTCTGTAACCTCCATGTTTTAAAGAGGACCTAGACCTTCTGTAACCTCCATGTTTTAAAGAGGACCTAGACCTTCTGTAACCTCCCTGTTTTAACGAGGACCTAGACCTTCTGTAACCTCCCTGTTTTAACGAGGACCTAGACCTTCTGTAACCTCCCTGTTTTAAAGAGGACCTAGACCTTCTGTAACCTCCCTGTTTTAACGAGGACTTAGACCTTCTGTAACCTCCCTGTTTTAACGGGGACTTTGAGACCTTCTGATATCCTCCCAGCTCCGGCTTTCAAGGTTGAACCCAGACCTGTCTGTAACCTCCCTGTTTCAACGAGTTGACCTAGACCTTACTGTAACCTCCATGTTTTAGAAGAGGACCTAGACCTTCTGTAACACTCCCTGTTTTAAGAGGACCTAGACCTTCTGTAACCTCCATGTTTTAACAGGGACCTGGACCTTCTGTAACCTCCCTGTTTTGAAGGACCGAGATCTTCTGTAACCTCCATGTTTTAACAGAGGACCTAGACCTTCTGTGCCTCCACTGTTTTAACGAGGACCTAGACCTTCTGTAACCTCCCTGTTTTAACGAGGACCTAGACCTTCTGTAACCTCCATGTTTTAACGAGGACCTAGACCTTCTGTAACCTCCCTGTTTTAACGAGGACCTAGACCTTCTGTAACCTCCCTGTTTTAAAGAGGACCTAGACCTTCTGTAACCTCCCTGTTTTAACGAGGACCAAGATCTTCTGTAACCTCCATGTTTTAACAAGGACCTAGACCTTCTGTAACCCCCTGTTTTAA
>NW_027003564.1:0-5285 GCF_036934945.1 Oncorhynchus masou masou
CAAATCAAATCAAATTTATTTATATAGCCCTTCGTACATCAGCTGATATCTCAAAGTGCTGTACAGAAACCCAGCCTAAAACCCCAAACAGCAAGCAATGCAGGTGTAGAAGCACGGTGGCTAGGAAAAACTCCCTAGAAAAGCCAAAACCTAGGAAGAAACCTAGAGAGGAACCAGGCTATGTGGGGTGGCCAGTCCTCTTCTGGCTGTGCCGGGTAGAGATTATAACAGAACATGGCCAAGATGTTCAAATGTTCATAAATGACCAGCATGGTCGAATAATAATAAGGCAGAACAGTTGAAACTGGAGCAGCAGCACGGCCAGGTGGACTGGGGACAGCAAGGAGTCATCATGTCAAGTAGTCCTGGGGCATGGTCCTAGGGCTCAGGTCAGTTGAAACTGGAGCAGCAGCACGGCCAGGTGGACTGGGGACAGCAAGGAGTCATCATGTCAGGTAGTCCTGGGGCATGGTCCTAGGGCTCAGGTCCTCCGAGAGAGAGAAGGAGAGAATTAGAGAACGACACCTTCTAGATCTCGATGACAGGACACCGAATTGACAGGAGAAGGCACTCCAGATATAACAAACTGACCCCAGCCCCCCGACACATAAACTACTGCAGCATAAATACTGAGGCTGAGACAGGAGGTCAGGAGACACTGTGGCCCCACCCGAGGACACCCCCCGGACAGGGCCAAACAGGAAGGATATAACCCCACCCACTTTGCCAAAGCACAGCCCCCTACACCACTGGAGGGATATCTTCAACCACCAACCTACCATCCTGAGACAAAGCTGAGTATAGCCGCAAAGATCTCCGCCACGGCACAACCCAAGGGGGGGCGCCTAACCCAGACAGGATGACCACATCAGTGAATCAACCCACTAGGTGACGCACCCTCCAGGGACGGCATGAGAGAGCCCCAGCAAGCCAGTGACTCAGCCCCTGTAATAGGGTTAGAGGCAGAGAATCCCAGTGGAAAGAGGGGAACCGGCCAGGCAGAGACAGCAAGGGTGGTCTGTTGCTCCAGAGCCTTCCGTTCACCTTTCCCACTCCTGGGCCAGACTACACTCAATCATATGACCCACTGAAGAGATGAGTCTTCAGTAAAGACTTAAAGGTTGAGACCGAGTTTGCGTCTCTGACATGGGTAGGCAGACCGTTCCATAAAAATGGAGCTCTATAGGAGAAAGCCCTGCCTCCAGCTGTTTGCTTAGAAATTCTAGGGACAATTAGAGGCCTGGCGTCTTGTGACCGTAGCGTACGTGTAGGTATGTACGCAGGACCAAATCAGAGAGATAGGTAGGAGCAAGCCCATGCAATGCTTTGTAGGTTAGCAGTAAAAACCTTTGAAATCAGCCCTTGCTTTGACAGGAAGCCAGTGTAGGGAGGCTAGCACTGGAGTAATATGATCAAATTTTTGGTTCTAGTCAGGATTCTAGCAGCCGTATTTAGCACTAACTGAAGTTTATTTAGTGCTTTATCCGGTAGCCGGAAAGTAGAGCATTGCAGTAGTCTAACCTAGAAGTGACAAAAGCATGGATTAATTTTTCTGCATCATTTTTGGACAGAAAGTTTCTGATTTTTGCAATGTTACGAGATGGAAAAAAGCTGTCCTTGAAATGGTCTTGATATGTTCTTCAAAAGAGAGATCAGGGTCCAGAGTAACGCCGAGGTCCTTCACAGTTTTATTTGAGATGACTGTACAACCATTAAGATTAATTGTCAGATTCAACAGAAGATCTCTTGTTTCTTGGGACCTAGAACAAGCATCTCTGTTTTATCCGAGTTTAAAAGTAGAAAGTTTGCTGCCATCCACTTCCTTATGTCTGAAACACATGCTCTAGCGAGGGCAATTTTGGGGCTTCACCATGTTTCATTGAAATGTACAGCTGTGTATCATCCGCATAGCAGTGAAAGTTAACATTATGTTTTCGAATAACATCCCCAAGAGGTAAAATATATAGTGAAAACAACAGCGGTCCTAAAACGGAACCTTGAGGAACACCGCAAATTTACAGTTGATTTGTCAGAGGACAAACCATCCACAGAGACAAACTGATATCTTTCCGACAGATAAGATCTAAAACTGTGCCAGAACTTGTCCGTAGACCAATTTGCCAATCTCTCCAAAAGAATGTGGTGATCGATGGTATCAAAAGCAGCACTAAGGTCTAGAGCACGAGGACAGATGCAGAGCTCTCGGTCCGATGCCATTAAAATGTCATTTACCACCTTCACAAGTGCCGTCTCAGTGCATGATGGGGTCTAAAACCAGACTGAAGCATTTTTCTATACATTGTTTGTCTTCAGGAGTAGATTGAGTTGCTGAGCAACAGCCTTTTCTAAGATTTTTGAGAGGGAATAAAGATTCGATATAGGCCGATAGTTTTTTATATTTTCTGGGTCAAGGTTTGGCTTTTTCAAGAGAGGCTTTATTACTGCCACTTTTAGTGAGTTTGGTACACATCCGGTGGATAGAGAGCCGTTTATTATGTTCAACATAGGAGGGCCAAGTACAGGAAGCAGCTCTTTTCAGTAGTTTAGTTGGAATAGGGTCCAGTAAGCAGCTTGAAGGTTTAGAGGCCATGATTATTTTCATCATTGTGTCAAGAGATATAGTACTAAAACACTTGAGCGCTTCTGATCCTAGGTCCACGTAGAGTTGTGCAGACTCAGGACAACTGAGCTTTGAAGGAATACGCAGATTTAAAGAGGAGTCTGTAATTTGCTTTCTAATAATCATAATTTTTTCTCAAAGAAGTTCATGAATTTATCACTGCTAAAGTGAAAGTCATCCTCTCTTGGGGAATGCTGCTTTTAGTTAGCTTTACACCGTATCAAAAAGGAATTTTGGATTGTTCTTATTGTCCTCAATTAAGTTAGAAAAATAGGATGATCGAGCAGCAGTAAGGGCTCTTCGGTACTGCACGGTACTGTCTTTTCCAAGCTAGACGGAAGACTTCCAGTTTGGTGTGGCGCCATTTCCGTTCCAATTTTCTGGAAGCTTGCTTCAGAGCCGGGTATTTTCTGTGTACCAGGAGCTAGTTTCTTATGAGAAATGTTTTTAGTTTTTAGGGGTGCAACTGCATCTAGGGTATTGCGCAAGGTTACTGCTGAGTTCCTCAGTTAGGTGGTTAACTGATTTTTGTCCTCTGGTGTCATTGGGTAGACAGAGGGAATCTGGAAGGACATCAAGGAATCTTTTGTGTTGTCTGTGAATTTATAGCACGACTTTGATGTTCCTTGGTTGGGGTCTGAGCAGATTATTTGTTGCAATTGCAAACGTAATAAAATGGTGGTCCGATAGTCCTGGATTATGAGGAAAAACATTAAGATCCACAACATTTATTCCATGGGACAAACTAGGTCCAGCGTATGACTGTGACAGTGAGTGGGTCCAGAGACATGTTGGACAAAACCCACTGAGTCGATGATGGCTCCGAAAGCCTTTGGAGTGGGTCTGTGGACTTTTCCATGTGAATATTAAAGTCACCAAAGATTAGAATATTATCTGCTATGACTACAAGGTCCGATAGGAATTCAGGGAACTCAGTGAGAACGCTGTATATGACCCAGGAGGCCTGTAAAACAGTAGCTATAAAAGTGATTGAGTAGGCTGCATAGATTTCATGACTAGAAGCTCAAAAGACGAAAAACGCTATTTTTTTTTTGTAAATTGAAATTGCTATCGTAAATGTTAGCAACACCTCCGCCTTTGCGGATGCACGGGGATATGGTCACTAGTGTAGCCAGGAGGTGAGGCCTCATTTAACACAGTAAATTCATCAGGCTTAAGCCATGTTTCAGTCAGGCCAATCACATCAAGATTATGATCAGTGATTAGTTCATTGACTATAATTGCCTTTGAAGTAAGGGATCTAACATTAAGTAGCCCTATTTTGAGATGTGAGGTATCATGATCTCTTTCAATAATGACAGGAATGGAGGTGGTCTTTATCCTAGTGAGATTGCTAAGGCGAACACCGGGCCATGTTTAGTTTTGCGCAACCTAGGTCGAGGCACAGACACGGTCTCAATGGTGATAGCTGGAGCTGGACTACACTGACTATGCTAGTGGCAGACTCCACTATGCTGGCAGGCTGGCTAACAGCCTGTTGCCTGGCCTGCACCCTATTTCATTGTGGAGCTAGAGGAGTTAGAGCCCTGTCTATGTTGGTAGATAAGATGAGAGCACCCCTCCAGCTTGGATGGAGTCCGTCACTCCTCAGCAGGTCAGGCTTGGTCCTGTTTGTGGGTGAGTCCCAAAAAGAGGGCCACTATCTACAAATTCTAACTTTTCGGAGGGCAGAAAACAGTTTTCAAACCAGCGATTGGAGTTGTGAGACTCTGCTGTAGAGCTCATCACTCCCTAACTGGGAGGGGGCCAGAGACAATTACTGACGCTTCACACATCTTTCTAGCTGATTTACAAGCAGAAGCTATGTTATGCCTTGGTGATCTCTGACTGTTTCATCCTTAACATCAAGTTGGTGCCGACGTGGATAACAATATCTCTATACTCTCTACACTCGCCAGTTTTAGCTTTAGCCAGCACCATCTTCAGATTAGCCTTAACGTCGGTAGCCCTGCCCCCGGTAAACAGTGTATGATCGCTGGATGATTCGTTTTAAGTCTAATACTGCGGGTAATGGAGTCGCCAATGACTAGAGTTTTCAATTTGTCAGAGCTAATGGTGGGAAGCTTCGGCGTCTCAGACCCCGTAACGGGAGGAGTATAGACCAGAGAAGGCTCGGCCTCTGACTCCGACTCGCTACTTAATGGGGAAAACCGGTTGAAAGTTTCTGTCGGCTGAATGAGCGACACCGGTTGAGCGTTCCTACAGCATTTCCTTCCAGAAACCGTGAGAAAGTTGTCCGGCTGCGGGGACTGTGCCAGGGGATTTATACTACTATCTGTACTTGCTGGTGGCACAGACGCTGTTTCATCCTTTCCTACACTGAAATTACCCTTGCCTAACGATTGCGTCTGAAGCCGGGCTTGTAGCACAGCTATCCTCGCCGTAAGGCGAGTACAGCGACTGCAATTAGAAGGCATCATGTTAATGTTACTACTTAGCTTCGGGTGTTGGAGGTCCTGACGAATCGTGTCCAGATAAAGCGTCCGGAGTGAAAAAGTTGTGGGTGGAAAAAAATAAAATATATATATATATATGTGTGTGTGTGTATAACAACAGTAATTAAAAAGTAAAAACCGTAAAATTGTCAGGTAGCAAAATAGGTTGGCAGCAAAACGCACAGCACAGCAACTCGAAAACAGGTCTG
>NW_027003565.1:0-5283 GCF_036934945.1 Oncorhynchus masou masou
GGCCATCGGACTGTTAAACAGCCACCACTAACATTGAGTGGTTGCTGCCAACATACTGACTCAATTCCAGCTACTTTAACAATGGACATTGATGGAAATTGATGTAAAAATGTATCACTAGCCACTTTAAACAATGACACTTAATATAATATTTACATACCCTACATTACTCTTTCATATGTATATGTATATACTGTACTCTATATCATCTACTGCATCTTGCCATCTTTATATAATACATGTATCACTAGCCACTTTAAACTATGCCACTTTATGTTTATATACCCTACATTACTCATCTCATATGTATACACCCGTACTCTGTACCATCTGCATCTTGCCTATGCCAGTTTCTTGTACCATCACTCATTCATATATCTTTATGTACATATTCTTTATCCCTTACACTTGTGTGTATAAGGTAGTATAGTTGTGGAGATTGTTAGGGTTAGATTATCTTCGTTGGCTATTACGGCAGTGGTCGTGTACTAGGAAGACAACTAGGAACGGCTCCTGGCGTTCCTACCAGCTCTCTCAGGGTGGAGGGCCCTGAACTGTGAATGAGGTCCAGGGTCCAGGATGTCTTTGGCAGGAACCCAGGAAGCTCCTCGGGACGTAGCCTTCCCAGTCCACCAGATACTGCCAGGACCGCTGCACCCGGCGGGAATCCAGTATCCGATTGACGGTATAAGCCGGCTGGCCTCCAATGACACGAGGCGGAGGGGAGGTCTGTCTGCCGGGACAAGGGAGAAAAACAACAGGTTTTAACAATGAAATGTGAAATGTAGGATTAATCTTAAGGGATCTGGGTAAGTGTAGGCGATAAGAAACTGGGTTAACTCTCCTGGCAACCTTGAAGGGACCGATGTATTTTTGGGACAGCTTGCGAGACTCCACCCGTAGAGGTAAGTCTCTTGTGGAGAGCCAGACTCTCTGGCCGGGCGCAGGAGGTAGGCCCGGGCTGGCGACGTCTGTTGGCTGTTGTTGGTACCTCTGTGAGGAACGCATAAGATTAAGACGGGTCTTCCTCCACATAAGCCGACAGCGTCTGACGAACTTCAAGGCTGAGGCACTCTGACTTCTGCCTCCTGGTCCGGGAATAATGGAGGAGCATAGACAAACTGACACTCGTGCGGGGACATACCAGTGGAGGAGGAGCGCAAGGTGTTGTGCGTATTCGGCCCAAACAATAAAGGATGACCATGTGGACAGGTTGTCACGAGTCATACATCGGAGGTGGTTTCCAGCTCTTGATTCACATCCTCTCTGTTTGGTCGTTGGACTCCGGATGGTACCCTGAAGATAGACTGGCAGAAGCCCCCATGAGTTGGCAGAAGGCCTTCCAAACCTTGAGGCGAACTGGGGACCTCTGTCAGAAACCATATCTTGAGGAATGCCGAAGACTCGGAACACATGATTAATTACCAACTCAGCCGTTTCCTTGGCAGAAGGTAACTTAGTCAGAGGGACGAACCTGGCCGCCTTTGAAAACCTGTCGATTGTGACTAGGATAGTAGTATTGCCATGGGATGGAGGAAGTCCAGTAATAAAGTCCAATGAGATATGGGACCAGGGTCTGTGGGGAACAGGTAAAGCTTGAAGGAGTCCTTGAGGCGGAGGTGAAGATTTGCCCTGGCAGCACACGGGACAGGCATTGACGAAAGTGGCACGTCTTCTCTTATGGTAGGCCACCAGAACTTCGCTGGATGAACTCCAAGGTGCGACCTACGCCGGATGACAGGTGAGGGCGAGAGGAGTGCCCCCACAGAAGGACCTGAGTCCTCACTGCCTTGGGGACAAACAACCGATTGGCAGGACCTCCTTTCGGGTCCGGTTCGCTAGCTTGAGCACGTCTCCGGTATCCTCAGCTTGCCACGAGATCGGAGCCACAATCTTAGCAGCAGGAAGGACAGGCATGTCCGTGTCATCTCGAATGGCAGGGCGTAGACTCGGGACAGGGCATCCGGTTTGAGATTCTTCGACCCGGCCGATAGGTGAGGATAAACTGGAATCGATTGAAGAAAAGAGACCATCTAGCTTGTCTAGAGTTCAACGCTTCGCCTGCTGGATATACTCCAGATTTTTGTGGTCCGTAAGCACTTGAAACGGGTGAGAAGCCCCTCGAGCCAGTGTCTCCATTCCCTTCAATGCCATCTTAGCCGCTAGGAGTTCACGATCCCCCCATCGTAGTTCCTCTCAGTCGGGGTAAGCCGGTGTGAAGAAGCGCACGGATGAAGCTTCTTGTCTTCACCCCTCTGAGACAGGACAGCTCCAACACCAACCTCTGATGCGTCTACCTCCACCACAAATGGTTCATCCGTGAGTCGGTAGTATCAGGATGGGAGCAGAGAAACGCGCTGCTTGAGTCCTTGGAAGGCCGTCTCAGCTTCTCTTCCCCACAAAAACCTTGCATTGCCACCCTTGGTTAAAGCTGAGAGAGGGGCTGCCACCAAGCTGAAGTTCTTGATGAACTTGCGGTAAAAGTTTTTGAAGCCCAGAAACGCTGAACTTCCTTAACGGATTTGGGGGTGGGCCAATCCGCTACCGCCCTACCTTCCTGGGGTCCATTTGGACTCGACCGGGTTCCACTACAAATCCCAGGAATTGTACTCGGGATGAATGGAATTCACATTTTCCGGCTTAACGTACAGATGGCTGTCCAGGAGGCGTTTGAGTACTTGTCTGACATGCTTAGTGTGTTCTTGAAGGGAGCTCGAAAAGATGAGGATGTCATCCAAAAACGAACACAAATATGTTAAGCATATCCCTAAGCACATCGTTTATGAGCGCTTGGAACACCGCTGGGGCGTTGGTCAGGCCGAAGGGCATCACCAAGTATTCATAGTGACCAGTAGGCGTGTTGAGCGGTCTTCCACTCGTCACCAGGTCTGATCCGCACAAGATGGTATGCGTTCCGCAGGTCAAGCAGTGAAAACAACTGCTTCCTGGAGCAGCTCGAAGGCTGTGGCCATAAGGGGTAGCGGGTAACGGTTACGGACGGTTATGGCATTGAGTCCCCGGTAGTCGATGCAAGGACGTAATCCACCGTCTTTCTTGGCCACAAAGAAAAACCCTGCTCCCGCCGGGGAGGTGGATGGACGCATGAGGCCTGCTTCCAGAGCGTCCTTGATGTAGGTATCCATAGCAGCTCGTTCGGGTGGAGATAGGGAAAGATCCGACCCCTGGGGGGCAAGTGCCCGGAAACAGGTCGATGGGGCAATCGTAAGGTCTATGGGGTGGTAGCATGGTGGCCCTCTGTTTGCTAAACACCAGTTTGAGGTCATGGTAACACTCGGGAACTCGGGTCAGGTCGATGGATTCTAAAGACTCGGGAGTAGAACTCGGGAATTCTGGAAAATACAAGTAGCTTGGCACGTAGGACCCCACTGCTTGATAGTGCCCACAGACCAGTCGATGTGAGGGTTATGGCTGTGAAGCCAGGGGTATCCAGGACGAGAGGGAACTCGGAACAGGAGATCAAATGAAAGTTCATCAATTCCTGGTGTTGTGAAACTGAAAGTCGCAAGGAGGTAGTGACATGAGTGACAAGTCCAGATCCCAAGGGCTTCCATCCAATGTAGTGACCCTCATGGGTTCACTTAGAGGTTCAGAGGAACGCCATTCTCCTTCGCCCAGACACCATCCATGAAGTTACCTGCGGCTCCAGAGTCTACCAAGGCTTGAAGGTGAAGCTTGTGGTTGTCCCAGGAGAGGGTGACTGGAATGAGCAGACGGGAGTTGGACGGATGGGAGGAGGTTATGTTTCCCGTTACAGTTCCCCCCGGTCTGTACGGGACAGAGCGTTTCCCTGGAGCCCGGGACACGTGGAACGGAAATGGCCCGGTTTGCCGCAATATAGACAGCGTCGCTCCCTCATCCGGCGGTCTCTCTCAGCCTGGGAGATGCGTCCAATCTGCATGGGTTCCGATGGAGCCAGCGAGGATAAAGGTGGGGACTCGGAGCTGGGACTGATAGGGGCTAGAGGTCTACGGTTGAGTTCTCTCTCTCTCAGACGCTGGTCAATGCGTGAGGCCAACTTGATCAGGGACTCGAGATTGTCCGGTGGTTCCCGAGTGGCCAGTTCATCTTGGATAGTGTCGGAAAGGCCTTTCAGAAAGCACACCGTGGCGCCTCGTTGTTCCAGCCACTTGCTGCTGCCACCGTGCGGAACTGGATGGCATAGTCCGTCACGCTGCGCCAACCTTGGTGGAGAGTCAGGAGCTGTTTGGCTGAGTCAGAACCACTGCTTGGGCCTTGAAACACTCGTTTGAATTCCTCAGCAAAGGCAGAGTAGCTGGCACAGCAGGAACTATGGGCATCCCACACAGCAGTAGCCCAGGCCAGGGCTTTTCCGACAGCAGGGTGATGATATAAGCGATCTTAGACCGGTCGGTGGGAAAGCGCGAGGTTGTAGCTCAAGGAGAGAACATTGGGTGAGAAACCCTTCGGCATCCAGGAAATGAGCAGGATTTTGAGGCTCTGTTTTCCATTGTCTCCTTATATGGCTGTGAATGCGAGAGGAGTAAGTCTGCCCTTTCTGTCGTTTCCCCAAGGTGTCTGCAGCATTGTGACGTATTTGTAGGCAGATCATTGGAAGATTGACCATAAGAGACCACATTTACCATGTGTCCGCCCGGTGTCCTGCGCCAAATTGGTGCGCAAAAGTCAGCTGCAAGTATTTTTCCATGGGATTCAGAGAGGAAAGCAAGCTTCCACTGAACGATATATCAATGAAGAGATATGTGAAAAAACACCTTGAGGATTGATTCCAAACAACGTTTGCCATGTTTCGGTCGATATTATGGAGTTAATTCGGGAAAAAGTTTGACGTTGTAGGTGACTGAATTTTCGGTTCGTTTCGGTAGCCAGATGCGATGTACAAAACGGAGCGATTTCTCCTACACACAGACGCTTTCAGGAAAAACTGCGCATTTGGTATGTAACTGAGAGTCTCCTCATTGAAAACATCCGAAGCTCTTCAAAGGTAAATGATTTTATTTATTTGGTTATCTGGTTTTTGTGAAAATGTTGCGTGCTAAATGCTACTCAAAATGCTAAGCTAGCTTTGCATACTCTTACACAAATTAGTCAATTTCTATGGTTCAAAAGCATATTTTGAAAATCTGAGATGACAGTGTTGTTAAGAAAAGGCTAAGCTTGAGAGCAGATGCATTATTTTCATTTTATTTGCGATTTTCAGAAATCGTTAACGTTGCGTTATGCTAATGAGCCTGAGGCTTTAGTCACGATCCCGGATCCGGGATGGGGAGTTTCAAGAGTTAA
>NW_027003566.1:0-5283 GCF_036934945.1 Oncorhynchus masou masou
TTGTTTATTTCACTTTATATATTATCTACCTTACTTGCTTTGGCAATGTTAACACATTGTCAGGATTTGGCCAGGGTTGTTCCGGGTTTTTGTCAGTAGATGTCCCCATTGTGCTTTTTGTCCCTGTGTTTTTCCCTTGATCCCCATTATTGTTTGCACCTGTGTCTCGTTTCCCCTGATTGTATTTAAACCCTTTGTTTCCCTCAGTTCTGTGCTCTGTGTTTGTATGTTAGCACCCTGCCCTAGTGTTCTGTGTGCTCTTGTCGATTCCGGGTGACGTTCTTGTGGTATTCTGTTTTTTGTTTTTGTTTATTTTTGGTGAGTTTCTTTTGAGTTCTTTTGTGTTTTACCTACCACCTTTTGGATTTGCCATTTTTGTATTTTAGGATTTTTTCTTTATTAAATACACCGTCTTAAGTACTGCTGTGTCTGCCTCATCTTCTGGGTTCTGCTGTCTATTCGTGGCTCAGTTGGTTAAGTGACTGTTTCTCACTCCGGAGACCCAGGTTCGAAACCGGGTCCTGACAGAAACACAGAGCCAAAAATGAACCCAGAGGCAGCCAGTTCCCAGGACCTTTTTGCCACGCTGTCCCACCACCAGGAGACTGTCCAACGCCACGAAGCCGCCCTGGTTCAGCAAGAGGCCTTAATGGCTAGACATTCTCATCTTCTGTCGGAGATGCTGACTTCCATTAAGCAAATATCTGATCGACTTACCCCGGCAACAGTTCCCGTCCCAGTACCTCAAGTTCACGTACCCATGGCAGTTAACCCCCTGGCTGAACCTCGTCTTCCACCTCCCCAACGGTTCTCAGGTGATCCAAGTGCTTGTAAAGGGTTTCTCACTCAATGTTCTCTCTCCTTTGAGCTGCAACCCTCGTCGTTTCCCACCGACCGGTCTAAGATCGCATATATCATCACCCTGCTGTCGGAAAAAGCCCTGGCCTGGGCTACTGCTGTGTGGGATGCCCATAGTTCCTGCTGTGCCAGCTACTCTGCCTTTGCTGAGGAATTCAAACGAGTGTTTCAAGGCCCAAGCAGTGGTTCTGACTCAGCCAAACAGCTCCTGACTCTCCATCAAGGTTGGCGCAGCGTGACGGACTATGCCATCCAGTTCCGCACGGTGGCAGCAGCGAGTGGCTGGAACAACGAGGCGCTCACGGTGTGCTTTCTGAAAGGCCTTTCCGACACTATCCAAGATGAACTGGCCACTCGGGAACCACCGGACAATCTCGAGTCCCTGATCAAGTTGGCCTCACGCATTGACCAGCGTCTGAGAGAGAGAGAACTCAACCGTAGACCTCTAGCTCCTATCAGTCCCAGCTCCGAGTCCCCACCTTTATCATCACTGGCTCCACCGGAACCCATGCAGATTGGACGCATCTCCCAGGCTGAGAGAGACCGCCGGATGAGGGAGCGACGCTGTCTATATTGCGGCAAACCGGGCCATTTCCGTTCCACGTGTCCCGGGCTCCAGGGAAACGCTCTGTCCCGTACAGACCGGGGGAACTGCAACGGGAAACATAACTCCCCCATCCGTCCAACTCCCGGCCTGCTCATTCCAGTCACCCTCTCCTGGGACAACCACAAGCTTCACCTTCAAGCCTTGGTAGACTCTGGAGCCGTAGGTAACTTCATGGATGGTGTCTGGGCGAAGGAGAATGGCGTTCCCTCTGAACTTCTAGTGACCCCATGAGGGTTACTACATTGGATGGAAGCCCTTTGGGATCTGGACTTGTCACTCATGTCACTACCTCCTTGAGACTTTCCAGTTTCACAACACCAGGAATTGATGAACTTCATTTGATCTCCTGTTCCGAGTTCCCTCTCGTCCTTGGATACCCTGGCTTCACAGCCATAACCCTCATCATCGACTGGTCTGTGGGCACTATCAAGCAGTGGGGTCCTACGTGCCAAGCTACTTGTATTTTCCAGAATTCCCGAGTTCTACTCCCGAGTCTTTAGAATCCATCGACCTGACCCGAGTTCCGAGTGTTACCATGACCTCAAACTGGTGTTTAGCAAACAGAGGGCCACCATGCTACCACCCCATAGATCTTACGATTGCCCCATCGACCTGTTTCCGGGCACTTGCCCCCCAGGGGGTCGGATCTTTTCCCTATCTCCACCCGAACGAGCTGCTATGGATACCTACATCAAGGACTCTCTGGAAGCAGGCCTCATGCGTCCATCAACCTCCCGGCGGGAGCAGGGTTTTTTCTTTGTGGCCAAGAAAGATGGTGGGTTACGTCCTTGCATCGACTACCGGGGACTCAATGACATAACCGTCCGTAACCGTTACCCGCTACCCTTATGGCCACAGCCTTGAGCTGCTCCAGGAAGCAGTTGTTTTCACCTAAGCCTGCGAACGCCATCTTGTGCGGATCAGACCTGGTGACGAGTGGAGGGCCGCTTTCAACACGCCTACTGGTCACTATGAATGCCCATGGTGTGCCCTTCGGCCTGACCAACGCCCCAGCGGTGTTCAAGCGCTCATAAACGATGTGCTTAGGGATATGCTTAACATATTTGTGTTCGTTTACTTGGATGACATCCTCATCTTTTCGAGCTCCCTTCAAGAACACACTAAGCATGTCAGACAAGTACTCAAACGCCTCCTGGACAGCCATCTGTACGTTAAGCCGGAAAAATGTGAATTCCATTCATCCCGAGTACAATTCCTGGGATTTGTAGTGGAACCCGGTCGAATCCAAATGGACCCTAGGAAGGTAGGGGCGGTAGCGGATTGGCCCACCCCCAAATCCGTTAAGGATGTTCAGCGTTTCCTGGGCTTCACAAACTTTTACCGCAAGTTCATCAAGAACTTCAGTTTGGTGGCAGCTCCTCTCTCAGCTTTAACCAAAGGTGGCAATGCAAGGTTTTTTGGGGAAGAGAAGCTGAGACGGCCTTCCAAGGACTCAAGCAGCGCATCCTCTCTGCTCCCATCCTGATACTACCGACTACGGATGAACCATTTGTGGTGGAGGTAGACGCATCAGAGGTTGGTGTTGGAGCTGTCCTGTCTCAGAGGGGTGAAGACAAGAAGCTTCATCCGTGCGCTTTCTTCTCACACCGGCTTACCCCGACTGAGAGGAACTACGATGTGGGGGATCGTGAACTCCTAGCGGTTAAGATGGCATTGAAGGAATGGAGACACTGGCTCGAGGGGCTTCTCACCCGTTTCAAGTGCTTACGGACCACAAAAATCTGGAGTATATCCAGCAGGCGAAGCGATTGAACTCTAGACAAGCTAGATGGTCTCTTTTCTTCAATCGATTCCAGTTTATCCTCACCTATCGGCCCGGGTCGAAGAATCTCAAACCGGATGCCCTGTCCCGAGTCTACGCTCCTGCCATTCGAGATGACACGGACATGCCTGTCCTTCCTGCTGCTAAGATTGTGGCTCCGATCTCGTGGCAAGTTGAGGATACCGTGAGACGTGCTCAAGCTAGCGAACCGGACCCTAAAGGAGGCCCTGCCAATCGGTTGTTTGTCCCCAAGGCAGTGAGGACTCAGGTCCTTCTGTGGGGGCACTCCTCTCGCCTCACCTGTCATCCGGGCGTAGGTCGCACCTTGGAGTTCATCCAGCGTAAGTTCTGGTGGCCTACCATAAGAGAAGACGTTGCCACTTTCGTCAATGCCTGCCCCGTGTGCTGCCAGGGCAAATCTTCTCACCTCCGCCCTCAAGGACTCCTTCATCCTTTACCTGTTCCCCACAGACCCTGGTCCCATATCTCATTGGACTTTATTACTGGACTTCCTCCATCCCATGGCAATACTACTATCCTAGTCATAATCGACAGGTTTTCAAAGGCGGCCAGGTTCGTCCCTCTGACTAAGTTACCTTCTGCCAAGGAAACGGCTGAGTTGGTAATTAATCATGTGTTCCGAGTCTTCGGCATTCCTCAAGATGTGGTTTCTGACAGAGGTCCCCAGTTCGCCTCAAGGTTTTGGAAGGCCTTCTGCCAACTCATGGGGGCTTCTGCCAGTCTATCTTCAGGGTATCATCCGGAGTCCAACGGCCAAACAGAGAGGATGAATCAAGAGCTGGAAACCACCCTCCGATGTATGACTCGTGACAACCCGTCCACATGGTCATCCTTTATTGTTTGGGCCGAATACGCGCACAACACCTTGCGCTCCTCCTCCACTGGTATGTCCCCGCACGAGTGTCAGTTTGGCTATGCTCCTCCATTGTTCCCGGACCAGGAGGCAGAAGTCAGAGTGCCTTCAGCCTTGAGGTTCGTCAGACGCTGTCGGCTTATGTGGAGGAAGACCCGTCTTAATCTGATACGTTCCTCACAGAGGTATCAACAACAAGCCAACAGACGTCGCCGTCCCGGGCCTACCCTGCGCCCCGGCCAGAGAGTCTGGCTTTCCACAAGAGACTTACCTCTACGGGTGGAGTCTCGCAAGCTGTCCCAAAAATACATCGGTCCCTTCAAGGTTGCCAGGAGAGTTAACCCAGTTTCTTATCGCCTACACTTACCCAGATCCCTTAGATTAATCCCACATTTCCTTGTTTCATTGTTAAAACCTGTTGTTTCTCCCCTTGTCGGCAGACAGACCTCCCCCTCCGCCTCGTGTGTTGGAGGCCAGCCGGCTATACCGTCCACCGGATACTGGATTCCCGCCGGGTGCAGCGGTCCTGGCAGTATCTGGTGGACTGGGAAGGCTACGGTCTGAGGAGCTCTGGGTTCCTGCCAAGACTTGTCCTGGACCCTGACCTCATTCGTCAGTTCAGGGTCCTCCACCCTGAAATATCAGACGTGGGCCGTTCTAGGGGGTTCTGTCGGGATTTGGCCAGGGTTGTTCCGGGTTTTGTCCGTGATGTCCCCATTGTGCTATTTGTCCCTGTGTTTTTCCCTTGATCCCCATTATTGTTTGCACCTGTGTCTCGTTTCCCCTGATTGTATTTAAACCCTTTGTTTCCCTCAGTTCTGTGCTCTGTGTTTGTATGTTAGCACCCTGCCCTAGTGTTCAGTGTGCTCTTGTCGATTCCGGGTGACGTTCTTGTGGTATTCTGTTTTTGTTTTTGTTTATTTTGGTGAGTTTCTTTTGAGTTTCTTTTGTGTTTTACCTACCACCTTTTGGATTTGCCATTTTTGTATTTTAGGATTTTCTTTATTAAATGCCGTCTTAAGTACTGCTGTGTCTGCCTCATCTTCTGGGTTCTGCTGTCTATTCGTGGCTCAGTTGGTTAAGTGACTGTTTCTCACTCCGGAGACGGAGTTCGAAACCGGGTCCAACTACATGTTACCCATGCCAATAAAGCCCCTTGAA
>NW_027003567.1:0-5282 GCF_036934945.1 Oncorhynchus masou masou
CTGTCATGTCTTGTTATGTCTGTTCCTGTCCTTTCTCTTCACTCTGTCTCTCTCTGCTGGTCTTTTTAGGTTACCTTCTCTGTCTCTCATTCTTCAGCTGTTCTACATCTCCCCTAACTAGCTCATTCACTCTTTCCCACCTGTTCTCTCTTCCCCCTCTGATTAGGTCTCTATTTCTCTCTCTGTTCCTGCTACTTTCAGTGTCTGATTCTTGTTTGTGTTTTTGATGCCAGAAGCAAGCTGTCGTCTCGCTTTGCTTCCACCTTGTCCTATCCTGTCGGAGTCTGCCTGGCAGGTGCATCCTGCACTATACTAACGTTCTTTTGTTCCGTTGACAACGTTGGAAGAGGATTTATGCCATTCCTGTTTTTCATTAAAGAACTCTGTTTTCTGTTAAAACCGCTTTTGGGTCTTCACTCAAGTACATAACAGAAGAATCAGACCAAGAATGGACCCAGCGGCTCCGGACCCTTTTCACTCCGCCGTCGAGATCCAGGGAGCGATGCTAGGCAGACACGAGGAGGAATTGTCTGCTGCTCGACATGCCGTTGAGACCCTGGCCGTCCAAGTCTCCGACCTCACAAGACAGGTTCACCAACTCCACCTCGATCCCGCCCACTTCCAGGGTTTCCGAGTCTCCGGAGCCCAGGATCAACAACCCGCCGTGTTACTCTGGGGAGCCCACTGGGTGCCGCTCATTCCTCACTCAGTGTGATGTGGTGTTCTCTCTCCAGCCCAACACTTACTCCAGGAGCGCAGCCCGCATCGCCTACGTCATTCTCTCCTTACTGGACGGGCGCGTGAGTGGGGCACGGCAGTCTGGGAGGCGAGGGCTGAGTGTATTAACCAGTATCAGGACTTTAAGGAGGAGATGATACGGGTTTTTGACCGTTCTGTTTTTGGCGAGGAGGCTTCCAGGGCCCTGTCTTCCCTATGTCAGGGGAATCGATCCATAACGGATTATTCTATTGAGTTTCGCACTCTCGCTGCCTCTAGTGACTGGAGCAGAGCCGGCTTTGCTGCGCTCGTTTTCTGGAAGGTCTCCTCGTCGAGGTTAAGGATGAGATCCTCTCCCGGGAGGTTCCTTCCAGTCTGGACTCCTTAATAGCTCTCGCTATTCGCATAGAGCGACGGTTTGATCTTCGTCGCCGAGCTCGTGGAAGAGGAGCTCGCGTTCTCCGTTGCTCCCCTCTCCACATCACTGCCACCTGCCGCATCACTGCCACCCTCCTCCGCCGGCTCGGATGCTGAGCCTATGCAGCTGGGGGTATCCGCATCTCGGCCAAGGAGAAGGAGCGGAGAATCACCAATGCGCCTCTGTCTCTATAATAATAATATTATATCCCATTTAGCAGGACGCTTTTGTCCAAAGCGACTTACAAGGCCGGCTGGAGGGCCACTACTTTTACATATGGGTGGCCCCAGCGGGCGATCAGACCGACGGCTGGCGCGTTGCAAGCGCCATGCTCTACCGACTGAGCCACACAGGACCCACTCTCTACTGCGGCTCCGCTGGTCATTTTGTCACCTCATGTCCAGTAAAAGCCAGAGCTCATCAGTAAGAGGAGGGCTACTGGTGAGCGCAACTACTCAGGCCTCTCCTTCTGGATCACGCACTACCTTTCCGGTCCATCTCCGCTGGCCCGGTTCATCTGCTTCCTGCAGTGCCTTGATAGACTCTGGGGGCGGAGGGCTGTTTTATGGACGAGACCTGGGCTCGGGAACATGACATTCCCCTCTCAGACAGTTAGGGAGCCCACGGCCTTGTTCGCTTTAGATGGTAGTTCTCTCCCCCAAGATTCAGCGTGAGAGCGCTGCCTTTAACCCTCACTGTCTCTGGTAATCATAGCGAAACCATTTCTTTTTTAATTTTTCGTTCACCTTTTACACCTGTTGTTTTGGGTCATCCCTGGCTAGTGCGCCATAACCCTTCTATTAATTGGTCTAGTAATACTATCCTATCCTGGAATGTTTCTTGTCATGTGACCTGTTTAATGTCTGCTATCCCTCCTGTTTCCTCTGTCTCTTCTTCACAGGAGGAGCCTGGCGATTTGACAGGGGTGCCGGAGGAGTATCACGATCTGCGCACGGTGTTCAGTCGTTCCAAGGCCACTTCTCTCCCTCCACACCGGTCGTATGACTGTAGTATTGATCTCCTTCCGGGAACTACTCCCCAGGGTAGATTATACTCTCTGTCGGCTCCCGAACGTAAGGCTCTCGAGGATTATTTGTCGGTTTCGCTCGACGCCGGTACCATAGTCTCCTCCTCCTCCCGCCGGAGCGGGGTTTTTTGTTCAGAAGAAGGACGGGTCCCTGCGCCCATGCGTGGATTATCGAGGGCTGAATGACATAACAGTTAAGAATCGTTATCCGCTTCCTCTTATGTCTTCGGCCTTCGAGATCCTGCAGGGAGCCAGGTTTTTCACCAAATTGGACCTTCGTAACGCCTACCATCTCGTGCGCATCAGGGAGGGACGAGTGGAAGACGGCGTTTAACACTCCGTTAGGGGCACTTTGAATACGGGTTCTTCCTTTCGGCCTCGTTAACGCTCCAGCTGTCTTTCAGGCACTAGTTAACGACAGTCCTGAGAGACATGCTGAACATTTTGTTTTTCGTTTACATGGAGCTGATATCTGATTTTTCTCCCGTCTCTCTCGATTCATGTTCAGCACGTACGGCCAACGTCCTCAGCGCCTTTTGGAGAACTGTCTTTATGTGAAGGCTGAGAAGTGCATTTTTCATGCCGCCTCTGTCCTTTTCTCGGTTCCGTTATTTCCGCTGAGGGCATTAAGATGGATCCCGCTAAGGTCCAGGCTGTCATTGATTGGCCCGTTCCTAAGTCACGTCGAGCTGCAGCGCTTTCGGGCTTCGCTAATTTCTATCGTCGTTTCATCCGTAATTTCGGTCAGGGTGGTAGCCTCGCCCTTACTTCTGTTAAGACGTGCTTTAAGTGGTCCGTTTCCGCCTAGGAGCTTTTGATCTTCTTAAGAATCGTTTTACATCCGCTCCTATTCTTGTTACACCTGACATCTGGGACAGTCGGTTGTTGAGGCGACGCTCAGACGGGGCGTGGGAGCCATTCTTTCTCAGCGCTCTCTGACGGCAAGGTCCATCCTTGCGCGTTTTTCTCTCATCGCTTATCGCCGTCAGAACGTAACTATGATGTTGGTAATCGCGAACTGCTCGCCATCCGCTTAGCCCTAGGCGAATGGCGACAGTGGTTGGGAGGGCGACCGTTTTTTGTCGCTTGGACTGACCATAGGAACCTTTGAGTACATCCGTTCAGCCAAACGACTTAATGCGCGTCAGGCTCGTTGGGCTCTGTTTTTCGCCTGCTTTCAGTTTGTTATTTCTTATCGTCCGGGCTCAAAAACACCAAGCCTGATGCTTTATCTCGTCTCTTCAGTTCTTCTGAGGTCTCCTCCGACCCCGAGGGATTCTCCCTGAGGGGCGTGTTGTCGGAGTTGACTGTCTGGGGAATTGAGAGGCAGGTAAAGCAAGCACTCGCTCACACTCCGTCGCCGCGAGCTTGTCCTAGGAACCTTCTGTTCGTTCCCGTTCCTACTCGTCCGGCCGTTCTTCAGTGGGCCCACTCTGCCAAGTTAGCCGGCCACCCCGGCGTTCGGAGTGCCGCTCGCTTCCATTCGCCAGCGTTTCTGGTGGCCCACTCGGGAACGTGACGCGCGTCGATTTGTCGCCGCTTGTTCGGTCTGCGCGCAGACTAAATCTGGGAACTCTCCTCCTGCCGGCCGTCTCAGACCGCTTCCCATTCCCTCTCGACCGTGGTCTCACATCGCTTTAGATTTTATCACCGGACTGCCTTCATCAGCGGGGAAGACAGTTATTCTTACGGTTGTCGATAGATTCTCTAAGGCGGCTCATTTCATTCCTCTCGCTAAGCTCCCTTCTGCTAAGGAGACGGCTCAGATCATTATCGAGAATGTTTTCCGAATTCATGGCCTTCCGTCTGACGTCGTTTCCGACAGAGGCCCGCAGTTCACGTCTCAATTTTGGAGGAGTTTTGCCGTTTGATTGGGGCTTCCGTCAGTCTCTCGTCCGGCTTTCATCCCCAGTCTAACGGTCAAGCCGAACGGGCCAATCAGACTGTTGGTCGCATTTTACGCAGTCTTTCTTTTCGTAACCCTGCGTCTTGGTCAGAACAGCTCCCCTGGGCAGAGTACGCCCACAACTCGCTTCCTTCGTCTGCTACCGGTCTATCTCCTTTTCAGAGTAGCCTCGGGTACCAGCCTCCGCTGTTCTCATCTCAGCTCGCCGAGTCCTGCGTCCCCTCCGCTCAGGCTTTTGTCCAGCGTTGCGAGCGCACCTGGAAGGGGGTCAGGTCGGCACTTTGCCGTAATAGGGCGCAGACTGTGAGGGCCGCTAATAAGCGTAGGACCAAGAGTCCTAGATATTGTTGCGGTCAGAGAGTATGGCTCTCCACTCAGAACCTTCCCCTTAAGACAGCTTCTCGCAAGTTGGCCCCGCGGTTCATTGGTCCGTTCCGTATTTCTCAGGTCATTAATCCTGTCGCAGTGCGACTTCTTCTCCAGCTATCTTCGTCGCGTTCACCCGGTCTTCCATGTCTCCTGTGTTAAGCCCGTTCTTCGCGCCCCGCTCGTCCCTCCCCCCCATCCTTGTCGAGGGCGCACCCATCTACAGGGTTCGTAAGATTTTGGACATGCGCCCTCGGGGCCGTGGTCATCAGTACCTAGTGGATTGGGAGGGGTACGGTCCTGAGGAGAGGAGTTGGGTTCCCTCTCGGGACGTGCTGGACCGTTCGCTGATCGATGATTTCCTCCGTTGCCGCCAGGTTTCCTCCTCGAGTGCGCCAGGAGGCGCTCGGTGAGTGGGGGGGTACTGTCATGTCTTGTTATGTCTGTTCCTGTCCTTTCTCTTCACTCTGTCTCTCTCTGCTGGTCTTTTTAGGTTACCTTCTCTGTCTCTCATTCTTCAGCTGTTCTACATCTCCCCTAACTAGCTCATTCACTCTTTCCCACCTGTTCTCTCTTCCCCCTCTGATTAGGTCTCTATTTCTCTCTCTGTTCCTGCTACTTTCAGTGTCTGATTCTTGTTTGTGTTTTTGATGCCAGAAGCAAGCTGTCGTCTCGTTTGCTTCCACCTTGTCCTATCCTGTCGGAGTCTGCCTGGCAGGTGCATCCTGCAATATACTAACGTTCTTTTGTTCCGTTGACAACGTTGGAAGAGGATTTATGCCATTCCTGTTTTTCATTAAAGAACTCTGTTTTCTGTTAAAACCGCTTTTGGGTCTTCACTCAAGTAC
>NW_027003568.1:0-5282 GCF_036934945.1 Oncorhynchus masou masou
AATCAAATCAAATCAAATCAAATTTATTTATATAGCCCTTCGTACATCAGCTGATATCTCAAAGTGCTGTACAGAAACCCAGCCTAAAACCCCAAACAGCAAGCAATGCAGGTGTAGAAGCACGGTGGCTAGGAAAAACTCCCTAGAAAAGCCAAAACCTAGGAAGAAACCTAGAGAGGAACCAGGCTATGTGGGGTGGCCAGTCCTCTTCTGGCTGTGCCGGGTAGAGATTATAACAGAACATGGCCAAGATGTTCAAATGTTCATAAATGACCAGCATGGTCGAATAATAATAAGGCAGAACAGTTGAAACTGGAGCAGCAGCACGGCCAGGTGGACTGGGGACAGCAAGGAGTCATCATGTCAAGTAGTCCTGGGGCATGGTCCTAGGGCCGCGGTTCAGTTGAAACTGGAGCAGCAGCACGGCCAGGTGGACTGGGGACAGCAAGGAGTCATCATGTCAGGTAGTCCTGGGGCATGGTCCTAGGGCTCAGGTCCTCCGAGAGAGAGAAGGAGAGAATTAGAGAACGCACACTTAGATTCACACAGGACACCGAATTGGACAGGAGAAGTACTCCAGATATAACAAACTGACCCCAGCCCCCGACACATAAACTACTGCAGCATAAATACTGAAGGCTGAGACAGGAGGGGTCAGGAGACACTGTGGCCCCACCCGAGGACACCCCCGGACAGGGCCAAACAGGAAGGATATAACCCCACCCACTATGCCAAAGCACAGCCCCCACACCACTGGAGGGATATCTTGCAACCACCAACTTACCATCCTGAGACAAAGCTGAGTATAGCCCGCAAAGATCTCCGCCACGGCACAACCCAAGGGGGGGCGCCAACCCAGACAGGATGACCACATCAGTGAATCAACCCACTCAGGTGACGCACCCCCTCAGGGACGGCATGAGAGAGCCCCAGCAAGCCAGTGACTCAGCCCCTGTAATAGGGTTAGAGGCAGAGAATCCCAGTGGAAAGAGGGGAACCGGCCAGGCAGAGACAGCAAGGGTGGTTCGTTGCTCCAGAGCCTTCCGTTCACCTTCCCACTCCTGGGCCAGACTACACTCAATCATATGACCCACTGAAGAGATGAGTCTTCAGTAAAGACTTAAAGGTTGAGACCGAGTTTGCGTCTCTGACATGGGTAGGCAGACCGTTCCATAAAAATGGAGCTCTATAGGAGAAAGCCCTGCCTCCAGCTGTTTGCTTAGAAATTCTAGGGACAATTAGGAGGCCTGCGTCTTGTGACCGTAGCGTACGTGTAGGTATGTACGGCAGGACCAAATCAGAGAGATAGGTAGGAGCAAGCCCATGCAATGCTTTGTAGGTTAGCAGTAAAACCTTGAAATCAGCCCTTGCTTTGACAGGAAGCCAGTGTAGGGAGGCTAGCACTGGAGTAATATGATCAAATTTTTGGTTCTAGTCAGGATTCTAGCAGCCGTATTTAGCACTAACTGAAGTTTATTTAGTGCTTTATCCGGGTAGCCGGAAAGTAGAGCATTGCAGTAGTCTAACCTAGAAGTGACAAAAGCATGGATTAATTTTTCTGCATCATTTTTGGACAGAAAGTTTCTGATTTTTGCAATGTTACGTAGATGGAAAAAGCTGTCCTTGAAATGGTCTTGATATGTTCTTCAAAAGAGAGATCAGGGTCCAGAGTAACGCCGAGGTCCTTCACAGTTTTATTTGAGATGACTGTACAACCATTAAGATTAATTGTCAGATTCAACAGAAGATCTCTTTGTTTCTTGGGACCTAGAACAAGCATCTCTGTTTTGTCCGAGTTTAAAAGTAGAAAGTTTGCTGCCATCCACTTCCTTATGTCTGAAACACATGCTTCTAGCGAGGGCAATTTTGGGGCTTCACCATGTTTCATTGAAATGTACAGCTGTGTATCATCCGCATAGCAGTGAAAGTTAACATTATGTTTTCGAATAACATCCCCAAGAGGTAAAATATATAGTGAAAACAACAGCGGTCCTAAAACGGAACCTTGAGGAACACCGAAATTTACAGTTGATTTGTCAGAGGACAAACCATCCACAGAGACAAACTGATATCTTTCCGACAGATAAGATCTAAACCAGGCCAGAACTTGACCGTGTAGACCAATTTGGGTTTCCAATCTCTCCAAAAGAATGTGGTGATCGATGGTATCAAAAGCAGCACTAAGGTCTAGGAGCACGAGGACAGATGCAGAGCCTCGGTCCGATGCCATTAAAATGTCATTTACCACCTTCACAAGTGCCGTCTCAGTGCTATGATGGGGTCTAAAACCAGACTGAAGCATTTCATATACATTGTTTGTCTTCAGGAAGGCAGTGAGTTGCTGAGCAACAGCCTTTTCTAAGATTTTTGAGAGGAATGGAAGATTCGATATAGGCCGATAGTTTTTTATATTTTCTGGGTCAAGGTTTGGCTTTTTCAAGAGAGGCTTTATTACTGCCACTTTTAGTGAGTTTGGTACACATCCGGTGGATAGAGAGCCGTTTATTATGTTCAACATAGGAGGGCCAAGCACAGGAAGCAGCTCTTTCAGTAGTTTAGTTGGAATAGGGTCCAGTAAGCAGCTTGAAGGTTTAGAGGCCATGATTATTTTCATCATTGTGTCAAGAGATATAGTACTAAAACACTTGAGCGTCTCTCTTGATCCTAGGTCCACGCAGAGTTGTGCAGACTCAGGACAACTGAGCTTTGAAGGAATACGCAGATTTAAGGAGGAGTCTGTAATTTGCTTTCTAATAATCATAATTTTTTCCTCAAAGAAGTTCATGAATTTATCACTGCTAAAGTGAAAGTCATCCTCTCTTGGGGAATGCTGCTTTTTAGTTAGCTTTGCGACCGTATCAAAAAGGAATTTTGGATTGTTCTTATTGTCCTCAATTAAGTTAGAAAAATAGGATGATCGAGCAGCAGTAAGGGCTCTTCGGTACTGCACGGTACTGTCTTTCCAAGCTAGACGGAAGACTTCCAGTTTGGTGTGGCGCCATTACTCGTTCCAATTTTCTGAAGCTTGCTTCAGAGCTCGGGTATTTTCTGTAAAATACAGGGAGCTAGTTTTTATGAGAAATGTTTTTAGTTTTTAGGGGTGCAACTGCATCTAGGTATTGCGCAAGGTTAAATTGAGTTCTCAGTTAGGTGGTTAACTGATTTTATCTCGGGTGTCATTGGGTAGACAGAGGGAATCTGGAAGGACATCAAGGAATCTTTGTGTTGTCTGTGAATTTATAGCACGACTTTTGGATGTTCCTTGGTTGGGGTCTGAGCAGATTATTTGTTGCAATTGCAAACGTAATAAAATGGTGGTCCGATAGTCCTGGATTATGAGGAAAACATTAAGATCCACAACATTTATTCCATGGGACAAAAACTAGGTCCAGCGTATGACTGTGACAGTGAGTGGGTCCAGAGACATGTTGGACAAAACCCACTGAGTCGATGATGGCTCCGAAAGCCTTTGGAGTGGGTCTGTGGACTTTTCCATGTGAATATTAAAGTCACCAAAGATTAGAATATTATCTGCTATGACTACAAGGTCCGATAGGAATTCAGGGAACTCAGGAGGAACGCTGTATATGACCCAGGAGGCCTGTAAACAGTAGCTATAAAAAGTGATTGAGTAGGCTGCATAGATTTCATGACTAGAAGCTCAAAAGACTAAAACGCCATTTTTTTTTTTTGTAAATTGAAATTTGCTATCGGCAATGTTAGCAACACTCCGCCTTTGCGGGATGCACGGGATATGGTCACTAGTGTAGCCAGGAGGTGAGGCCTCATTTAACACAGTAAATTCATCAGGCTTAAGCCATGTTTCAGTCAGGCCAATCACATCAAGATTATGATCAGTGATTAGTTCATTGACTATAATTGCCTTTGAAGTAAGGGATCTAACATTAAGTAGCCCTATTTTGAGATGTGAGGTATCATGATCTCTTTCAATAATGACAGGAATGGAGGTGGTCTTTATCCCAGTGAGATTGCTAAGGCGAACACCGCCATGTTTAGTTTTGCGCAACCTAGGTCGAGGCACAGACACGGTCTCAATGGTGATAGCTGAGCTGACTACACTGACTATGCTAGTGGCAGACTCCACTATGCTGGCAGGCTGGCTAACAGCCTGCTGCCTGGCCTGCACCCTATTTCATTGTGGAGCTAGAGGAGTTAGAGCCCTGTCTATGTTGGTAGATAAGATGAGAGCACCCTCCAGCTAGGATGGAGTCCGTCACTCCTCAGCAGGTCAGGCTTGGTCCTGTTTGTGGGTGAGTCCCAAAAAGAGGGCCAATTATCTACAAATTCTAACTTTCTCGGAGGGGCAGAAAACAGTTTTCAACCAGCGACTGAGTTGTGAGACTCTGCTGTAGAGTTTCATCACTCCCCTAACTGGGAGGGGGCCAGAGACAATTACTGGCGTCGACACATCTTTCTAGCTGATTTACACGCAGAAGCTATGTTGCGCTTGGTGATCTCTGACTGTTTCATCCTAACATCGTTGGTGCCGACGTGGATAACAATATCTCTATACTCTCTACACCCGCCAGTTTTAGCTTTAGCCAGCACCATCTTCAGATTAGCCTTAACGCTCGGTAGCCCTGCCCCGGTAAACAATGTATGATCGCTGGATGATTCGTTTTAAGTCTAATACTGCGGGTAATGGAGTCGCCAATGACTAGAGTTTTCAATTTGTCAGAGCTAATGGTGGGAAGCTTCGCGTTCAGACCCGTAACGGAGGAGTATAGACCAGAGAAGGCTCGGGCCTCTGACTCCACTCGCTACTTAATGGGGAAAACCGTTGAAAGTTTCTGTCGGCTGAATGAGCGACACTGCTGAGCTCCTACAGCATTTCCTTCCAGAAACCGTGAGAAAGTTGTCCGGCCAAGGGACTGTGCCAGGATTTATACTACTATCTGTACTTGCTGGTGGCACAGACGCTGTTTCATCCTTTCCTACACTGGAAATTACCCTTGCCTAACGATTGCGTCTGAAGCCGGGCTTAGAAGACAGCTATCCTCGCCAGAACAGTACAGCACTGCAATTAGAAGGCATCATGTTAATGTTACTACTTATTTGGTGTTGGAGGTCCTGACGAATCGTGTCCAGATAAAGTGTCCGGAGTGAAAAAGTTGTGGGTGGAAAAAAAATATATATATATGTGTGTGTGTATAACAACAGTAATTAAAAGTAAAAACCGTGAAATTGTCAGGTAGCAAAATAGGTTGGCAACAAAACGCACAGCACAGCAACTCGAAAACAGGTCTGCAAGTTGTGACCGG
>NW_027003569.1:0-5282 GCF_036934945.1 Oncorhynchus masou masou
CCTTGGCGTGAACGGTGTTGTGGGTGTATAGATTCTTAGCCTCCCCCTTGGTGTGAACGGTGTTATGTGTGTATAGACTCTTACCCTCCCCCTTGGCGTGAACGGTGTTGTGGATGTATAGATTCTTAGCCTCCCCCTTGGCGTGAACAGTGTTGTGGATGTATAGATTCTTAGCCTCCCCCTTGGTGTGAACGGTGTTGTGGGTGTATAGACTCTTACCCTCCCCCTTGGCGTGAACGGTGTTGTGGGTGTATAGATTCTTAGCCTCCCCCTTGGCGTGAACAGTGTTGTGGATGTATAGATTCTTAGCCTCCCCCTTGGTGTGAACGGTGTTGTGGGTGTATAGACTCTTACCCTCCCCCTTGGCGTGAACGGTGTTGTCTCCGTGGCTGTTGGAGTGGTCTGGCATGTCTCTGAGCAGGAGTGATGGGAGTGTGAGGTTTAGCACCAGGTTGTCTGTGTCTGCAGCCGTGTCTGTGCTCCCTCGCCGCGTCAACTTACCTAAAACACCAACAAACACACAACTCTGAGTGAAAGACACCGGCACACAGCATTACAACCAAACACACACTCATTCACACAACCAAACTCCTCTTCCCTGCCTTTTAAGAAGGTCTAATAGCCAAATAAGCTCACTGTCATTGCCACAAAACAATGCATACCACATCCGACTATTTTCCAGTTAACCCACATCTGTTCATTAAAGTGGTGCTTCCAAAAGTATAGGGCTTTTAATGGTTACATTCGATGAGAAAAGTCCGCACTGTGCACCTTTTATGTAAAACATTAGAAGCAACAGCCTTTCCCTAGCAACAGACAAACATTAAGTTAATGAGGCTGACCCAGTTAGCTGCTGTTAGAGGACTAACTCCTCTGACTTGGTTCCTCAAATGACTGCCTCACCTGGTTCCACCAACTACTTCGCAGACAGAGTTCAATTAATGTGTCCAAGTGGAGGGTCTATTTGTCCTAATTCATTGCACCCACTGTATATAGACTTTCTTTTTTTCTATTGTGTTATTGACTGTATGCTTGTTTATTCCATGTGTAACTCTGTGTTGTTGTTTGTGTCGCACTGCTTTGCTTTATCTTGGCCAGGTCGCAGATGTAAATGAGAACTTGTTCTCAACTAGCCTACCTGGTTAAATAAAGGTAAAAAAAAATATTTTTTTAAACTCAGCTAATGAGAGCCAGGGGACTAACTCCTCTGACTCAGCTAATGAGAGCCAGGGGACTAACTCCTCTGACTCAGCTAATGAGAGCCAGGGGACTAACTCCTCTGACTCAGCTAATGAGAGCCAGGGGACTAACTCCTCTGACTCAGCTAATGAGAGCCAGGGGACTAACTCCTCTGACTCAGCTAATGAGAGCCTGGGGACTAACTCCTCTGACTCAGCTAATGAGAGCCTGGGGACTAACTCCTCTGACTCAGCTAATGAGAGCCAGGGGACTAACTCCTCTGACTCAGCTAATGAGAGCCAGGGGACTAACTCCTCTGACTCAGCTAATGAGAGCCAGGGGACTAACTCCTCTGACTCAGCTAATGAGAGCCTGGGGACTAACTCCTCTGACTCAGCTAATGAGAGCCAGGGGACTAACTCCTCTGACTCAGCTAATGAGAGCCAGGGGACTAACTCCTCTGACTCAGCTAACGAGAGCCTGGGGACTAACTCCTCTGACTCAGCTAATGAGAGCCAGGGGACTAACTCCTCTGACTCAGCTAATGAGTGCCAGGGGACTAACTCCTCTGACTCAGCTAATGAGAGCCTGGAGACTAACTCCTCTGACTCAGCTAATGAGAGCCAGGGGACTAACTCCTCTGACTCAGCTAATGAGAGCCAGGGGACTAACTCCTCTGACTCAGCTAATGAGAGCCAGGGGACTAACTCCTCTGACTCAGCTAATGAGAGCCAGGGGACTAACTCCTCTGACTCAGCTAATGAGAGCCTGGGGACTAACTCCTCTGACTCAGCTAATGAGAGCCAGGGGACTAACTCCTCTGACTCAGCTAATGAGAGCCTGGGGACTAACTCCTCTGACTCAGCTAATGAGAGCCAGGGGACTAACTCCTCTGACTCAGCTAACGAGAGCCAGTCATTTTCCCTGTACTTTTTAAGTTCCTATTGATATAAAATAGATATATCAATAGATGGATAGACGTGAATAGTACAATCTATTGATAGAGATAGAGATGATCTATCAGCAGAAAGACAGAGAGATAAAACAGTGAGTGGGTAGTGCTGGTCATATACAGACCTGGGTTCAAATACTATTCGAAATCATTTCAAATATTTTATCAGGACTTGAGTTTGCCTGGTGCCATGGAACCAATAGAAAAGTTGCAAAGCTGCAAACCACGCCCATCTGGCACTCCAGGCAGGCTAAAGCAAGCGCTCAAACTAACGCTTAAACATGTTTCAAAGAATTTCAAAAAGTGTTTGAACCCAGATCTGGTATGGTACCCATGATGGTAGCCTGCCAGCCCCCGCGCTCCAGCGCCCGCCGGTCGTCGCCAGAGAAGCTGGCGAAGGAGAAGGTGGATCGGGTGGGGGACACATCCAGGTGGTCCTCGTGGAGCAGGAAGGGCACACCCATGCGGCGCTGGCGCTTCTTGCCCGTGTGGTGGAACGGGATGGAGCCCTTACGCTCACGGTCCTCCCGCCGGTTCTTGAACTGTACCACGGTCGGTAGGAGGACACACAAGACAAACACATTCATTCTAAATGTTCTAACTACAGCAGGGTTTTGTTTCCACCTAGCAAGAGTCAGCAAGACAGAGAAAGAGAGAGAAAAAGAGAGAGAGAGAGAGAGAGAGAGAGAGAGAGAGAAACAGAGAGGCCAATAGAAAGATAATATAATAAAGGCAGATTTTAGAACTTGTACGTCTCCATGCATCTCACCTTTTTAAAGAGGTTCATCCCCAGGTCAGAGGAAAGGTCGGGTACAGCCTGTCTGCGCAGGTTGGTCAGGGACACCTTAGAGAAGGTCTCTGAGCTGAGGGACTTATCCTCCTCATTGCATTTCAGACTCATGTCCTTATATGGGTAGAGAGCACAGGGGTCAAGATTGAATGACAGGTGTCAATCAGAGATATAGAGTAGCAATAGGACGTTTTACTGCACAGAGACAGTCAACTTTGTTCATATTCAGTATTTAAGATGGCATAACTATGGGAAAACCTGAACCACTTGATAATACTGCAATAAGAGCTACAATATAAGGCAGTATACTATATAGGGATTATAAACTGGGTGGTTCAAGTCCTGAATGCTGATTGGCTGAAAGCTGTGGTATATCAGACCGTATACCAGGGATATGACTAAACATTTGTTTTTACTGGTCTAATTACGTTGGTAATTAGTTTAGAAAAGCAGTAAGGCTCCTCGGGGGTTTGTGGTATATGGCCAGTATACCATGGCGAAGGTCTGTATCCAGGCACTCCACATTGAGTCATGCATAAGAACAGCCCGTAGCCGTGGTATATTGGCCATATACCACACCCCCGCGGGCCATATTACTTAATTATACTATACTATATAGGGCATACTATATAGGGCATTTAACTGTTGCATTACTACAAATACTACTACTTATACTAGTACTAGTATTACCTGTGTCTTATGGCTTTACAGTACTGGAGTTATAACACCATATAATACTGTAGTATTAACTAATGATTGACATCAACACAATGGTTATAACCCACCTGAGTCTTGTGGGTGTTGACGAGAGAGGGGGCGGTGGCCACCATGGAGCTGCTGCGCGAGGGCGGGGCAGGGGCGGGACCAGTGGCTCCGGCGGGCGTTCCGGGCGCTCCTCCAGGATCTGACGCAGGCGCTGCAGGTAGAACATGAGGGCCCAGTGCACCCCTTCCTCCGTCCAGTGGGGCTGCAGCAGGCAGCGCAGGACTGCCACGTCAAAGTAGGTGGCGTAGCGGGCACGCTGGGCCAGGGAGACGGAGATTGCCCGCTGGGGCAGAGGGTCCTGGGGGAGACAAGTACAGGGAGAGAGGGAGGGGGAGACAAGGTACAGGGAGAGAGGGAGGGGAGAGAGAGAGGGTGGGAGATGTTTTTGCTCTGACATGTACTGTCGACTGTGGGACCTTATATAGACAGGTGTCTGCCTTTCCAAATCATGTCCAAACAATTGAATTTACCACTGAGGGACTCCAATCAAGTTGTAGAAACATCTCAAGGATGATCAATGGAAACAGGATGCATGTGGCATGTGTTAAACCACAAGGCCCTGTAGCATGTGTTAAACAACAAGGCCATGTAGCATGTGTTAAACAACAAGGCCCTGTAGCATGTGTTAAACAACAAGGCCCTGTAGCATGTGTTAAACAACTAGGCCCTGTAGCATGTGTTAAACAACAAGGCCCTGTAGCATGTGTTAAACAACAAGGCCATGTAGCATGTGTTAAACAACAAGGCCCTGTAGCATGTGTTAAACAACAAGGCCCTGTAGCATGTGTTAAACCACAAGGCCCTGTAGCATGTGTTAAACCACAAGGCCCTGTAGCATGTGTTAAACAACAAGGCTCTGTAGCGTGTGTTAAACAACAAGGCCCTGTATTATGTGTTAAACAACAAGGCCCTGTAGCATGTGTTAAACAACAAGGCCCTGTATTATGTGTTAAACAACAAGGCCCTGTATTATGTGTTAAACAACAAGGCCCTGTATTATGTGTTAAACAACAAGGCCCTGTATTATGTGTTAAACAACAAGGCCCTGTATTATGTGTTAAACAACAAGGCCCTGTATTATGTGTTAAACAACAAGGCCCTGTATTATGTGTTAAACACCAAGGCCCTGTATTATGTGTTAAACAACAAGGCCCTGTAGCGTGTGTTAAACAACAAGGCCCTGTATTATGTATTAAACAACAAGGCCCTGTAGCATGTGTTAAACAACAAGGCCATGTAGCATGTGTTAAACAACAAGGCCCTGTAGCGTGTGTTAAACAACAAGGCCCTGTAGCATGTGTTAAACAACAAGGCCCTGTAGCATGTGTTAAACAACAAGGCCCTGTAGCGTGTGTTAAACAACAAGGCCCTGTAGCATGTGTTAAACAACAAGGCCCTGCAGCATGTGTTAAACAACAAGGCCCTGTAGCATGTGTTAAACAACTAGGCCCTGTAGCATGTAAGTTAAACAAACAAGGCCCTGTGACGTGTGTTAAACAACAAGTCCATGTAGCATGTGTTAAACACCAAGGCCCTTGTAGCGTGTGTTAAACACCAAGGCCCTGTAGCGTGTGTTAAACAACAAGGCCCTGTAGC
>NW_027003570.1:0-5281 GCF_036934945.1 Oncorhynchus masou masou
TGTCAGGACCCGGTTACGAACCTGGGTCTCCGGAGTGAGAAACAGTCACTTAACCAACTGAGCCACGAATAGTCAGCAGAACCCAGAAGATGAGGCAGACACAGCAGTACTTAAGACGGTGTATTTAATAAAGTAAAAAGGAGAAGTCCTTCAATACAAAAATGGCAAATCCAAAAGGTAGGAATAGCCCAAAAAGCCTCAAGAGATACTCAGAAACAAAAACAGAATTCCACAAGAGCATCCACGGAATGACAAGAATACACAGAACACTAGGGCTGGGTGCTAACATACAAACACAGAGCACAGAACTGAGGAAACTAAGGGTTTAAATACAATCAGGGGAAACGAGGCACAGGTGCAAATAATAATGGGGAACAAGGGAAAAAACATAATCCAAAAAGCACAATGGGGGCATCTAGTGACCAAAACCCGGAACAACCCTGGCCAAATCCTGACAGAATCCCTCAGGGAACGGCTCTGACGTTCCTACCAGCTCTCTCAGGGTGGAGGGCCCTGAACTGACGAATGAGGTCAGGGTCCAGGATGTCTTTTGGCAGGAAACCCAGGAGCGCTCCTCGGGACCGTAGTTTTCCCAGTCCACCAGATACTGCCAGGACCGCTGCACCCGGCGAATCCAGTATCCGATGGACGGTATAAGCCGGCTGGCCTCCAATGACACGAGGCGGAGGGGAGGTCTGTCTGCCGGGACAAGGGGAGAAAAACAACAGATTTTAACAATGAAATGTGAAATGTGGGATTAATCTTAAGGGATCTGGGTAAGTGTAGGCGATAAGAAACTGGGTTGCTCTCCTGGCAACCTTGAAGGACCGATGTATTTTTGGGACAGCTTGCCAAGACTCCACCCGTAGAGGTAAGTCTCTTGTGGAGAGCCAGACTCTCTGGCCGGGGCGCAGGGTAGGCCCGGACGGCGACGTCTGTTGGCTTGTTGTTGGTACCTCTGTGAGGAACGTATAAGATTAAGACGGGTCTTCCCCCACATAAGCCGACAGCGTCTGACGAACTTCAAGGCTGAAGGCACTCTGACTTCTGCCTCCTGGTCCGGGAACAATGGAGGAGCATAGCCAAACTGACACGTGCGGGGACATACCAGTGGAGGAGGAGCGCAAGGTGTTGTGCGTATTCGGCCCAAACAATAAAGGATGACATGTGGACGGGTTGTCACGAGTCATACATCGGAGGGTGGTTTCCAGCTCTTGATTCATCCTCTCTGTTTGGCCGTTGGACTCCGGATGGTACCCTGAAGATAGACTGGCAGAAGCCCCCATGAGTTGGCAGAAGGCCTTCCAAAACCTTGAGGCGAACTGGGGACCTCTGTCAGAAACCATATCTTGAGGAATGCCGAAGACTCGGAACACATGATTAATTACCAACTCAGCAGTTTCCTTGGCAGAAGGTAACTTAGTCAGAGGTTGAACCTGGCCGCCTTTGTTCCTGTCGATTATGACTAGGATAGTAGTATTGCCATGGGATGGAGGAAGTCCAGTAATAAAGTCCAATGAGATATGGGACCAGGGTCTGTGGGGAACAGGTAAAGGTGAAGGAGTCCTTGAGGGCGGAGGTGAGAAGATTTGCCCTGGCAGCATGGGACAGGCATTGACGAAAGTGGCAACGTCTTCTCTTATGGTAGGCCACCCAGAAACGCTGGATGAACTCCAAGGTGCGACCCTACGCCCGGATGACAGGTGAGGCGAGAGGAGTGCCCCCACAGAAGGACCTGAGTCCTCACTGCCTTGGGGACAAACAACCGATTGGCAGGACCTCCTTTCGGGTCCGGTTCGCTAGCTTGAGCACGTCTCACGGTATCCTCAACTTGCCACGAGATCGGGAGCCAATCTTAGCAGCAGGAAGGACAGGCATGTCCGTGTCATCTCGAATGGCAGGAGCGTAGACTGGGACAGGGCATCCGGTTTGAGATTCTTCGACCCGGGCCGATAGGTGAGGATAAACTGGAATCGATTGAAGAAAAGAGACCATCTGAAGCTTTGTCTAGAGTTCAACCGCTCGCCTGCTGGATATACTCCAGATTTTTGTGGTCCGTAAGCACTCTGAAACGGGTGAGAAGCCTCCCTCGAGCCAGTGTCTCCATTCCTTCAATGCCATCTTAACCGCTAGGAGTTCACGATCCCCACATCGTAGTTCCTCTCAGTCGGGGTAAGCCGGGTGTGAGAAGAAAGCGCACGGATGAAGCTTCTTGTCTTCACCCTCTGAGACAGGACAGCTCCAACACCAACCTCTGATGCGTTCACCTCCACCACAAATGGTTCATCCGTAGTCGGTAGTATCAGGATGGGAGCAGAGAGAACGCGCTGCTTGAGTCCTTGGAAGGCCGTCTCAGCTTCTCTTCCCCACAAAAACCTTGCATTGCCACCCTTGGTTAAAGCTGAGAGAGTGGGCTGCCACCAAGCTGAAGTTCTTGATGAACTTGCGGTAAAAGTTTGTGAAGCCCAGGAAACGCTGAACTTCCTTAACGGATTTGGGGGTGGGCCAATCCGCCACGCCCCTACCTTCCTGGGGTCCATTTGGACTCGACCGGGTTCCACTACAAATCCCAGGAATTGTACTGGATGAATGGAATTCACATTTTTCCGGCTTAACATACAGATGGCTGTCCAGGAGGCGTTTGAGTACTTGTCTGACATGCTTAGTGTGTTCTTGAAGGGAGCTCGAAAAGATGAGGATGTCATCCAAGTAAACGAACACAAATATGTTAAGCATATCCCTAAGCACATCGTTTATGAGCGCTTGGAACACCGCTGGGGCGTTGGTCAGGCCGAAGGGCATCACCAAGCATTCATAGTGACCAGTAGGCGTGTTGAAAGCGGTCTTCCACTCGTCACCAGGTCTGATCCGCACAAGATGGTATGCGTTCCTGCAGGTCAAGCTTAGTGAAAACAACTGCTTCCTGGAGCAGCTCGAAGGCTGTGGCCATAAGGGGTAGCGGGTAACGGTTACGGACGGTTATGGCATTGAGTCCCCGGTAGTCGATGCAAGGACGTAATCCACCGTCTTTCTTGGCCACAAAGAAAAAACCCTGCTCCCGCCGGGGAGGTGGATGGACGCATGAGGCCTGCTTCCAGAGCGTCCTGATGTAGGTATCCATAGCAGCTCGTTCGGTGGAGATAGGGAAAAGATCCGACCCCCTGGGGGGCAAGTGCCCGGAAACAGGTCGATGGGGCACCGTAAGGTCTATGGGGTGGTAGCATGGTGGCCCTCTGTTTGCTAAACACCAGTTTGAGGTCATGGTAACACTCGGGAACTCGGGTCAGCTCGATGGATTCTAAAGACTCGGGAGTAGAACTCAGGGAATTCTGGAAAATACAAGTAGCTTGGCACGTAGGACCCCACTGCTTGATAGTGCCCATAGACCAGTCGATGTGAGGGTTATGGCTGTGAAGCCAGGGGTATCCAAGGACGAGAGGGAACTCGGAACAGGAGATCAAATGAAAGTTCATCAATTCCTGGTGTTGTGAAACTGGAAAGTCGCAAGGAGGTAGTGACATGAGTGACAAGTCCAGATCCCAAAGGGCTTCCATCCAATGTAGTGACCCTCATGGGTTCACTTAGAGGTTCAGAGGGAATGCCATTCTCCTTCGCCCAGACACCATCCATGAAGTTACCTGCGGCTCCAGAGTCTACCAAGGCTTGAAGGTGAAGCTTGTGGTTGTCCCAGGAGAGGGTGACTGGAATGAGCAGACGGGAGTTGGACGGATGGGAGGAGGTTATGTTTCCTGTTACAGTTCCCCCGGTCTGTACGGGACAGAGCGTTTCCTGGAGCCCGGGACACGTGGAACGGAATGGCCCGGTTTGCCGCAATATAGACAGCGTCGCTCCCTCATCCGGCGGTCTCTCTCAGCCTGGGAGATGCGTCCAATCTGCATGGGTTCCGATGGAGCCAGCGAGGATAAAGGTGGGGACTCGGAGCTGGGACTGATAGGGGCTAGAGGTCTACGGTTGAGTTCTCTCTCTCTCAGACGCTGGTCAATGCGTGAGGCCAACTTGATCAGGGACTCGAGATTGTCCGGTGGTTCCCGAGTGGCCAGTTCATCTTGGATAGTGTCGGAAAGGCCTTTCAGAAAGCACACCGTGAGCGCCTCGTTGTTCCAGCCACTTGCTGCTGCCACCGTGCGGAACTGGATGGCATAGTCCGTCACGCTGCGCCAACCTTGGTGGAGAGTCAGGAGCTGTTTGGCTGAGTCAGAACCACTGCTTGGGCCTTGAAACACTCGTTTGAATTCCTCAGCAAAGGCAGAGTAGCTGGCACAGCAGGAACTATGGGCATCCCACACAGCAGTAGCCCAGGCCAGGGCTTTTTCCGACAGCAGGGTGATGATATAAGCGATCTTAGACCGGTCGGTGGGAAACGACGAGGGTTGTAGCTCAAAGGAGAGAGAACATTGGGTGAGAAACCCTTTACAAGCACTTGGATCACCTGAGAACCGTTGGGGAGGTGGAAGACGAGGTTCAGCCAGGGGTTAACTGCCATGGGTACGTGAATCTGAGGTACTGGGAACTGTTGCCGGGTAAGACGATCAGATATTTGCTTAATGGAAGTCAGCATCTCCGACAGAAGATGAGAATGTCTAGCCATTAAGGCCTCTTGCTGAACCAGGGCGGCTTCGTGGCGTTGGACAGTCTCCTGGTGGTGGGACAGCATGGCAAAAAGGTCCTGGGAACTGGCTGCCTCTGGGTTCATTTTTGGCTCTGTGTTTCTGTCAGGACCCGGTTACGAACCTGGGTCTCCGGAGTGAGAAACAGTCACTTAACCAACTGAGCCACGAATAGTCAGCAGAACCAGAAGATGAGGCAGACACAGCAGTACTTAAGACGGTGTATTTAATAAAGTAAAAAAGGAGAAGTCCTTCAATACAAAAAAATGGCAAATCCAAAAGGTGGTAGGAATAGCACAAAAAGCCTCAAGAGATACTCAAAAACAAAACAGAATTCCCACAAGAGCATCCACCGGAATCGACAAGAATACACAGAACACTAGGGCTGGGTGCTAACATACAAACACAGAGCACAGAACTGAGGGAAACTAAGGGTTTAAATACAATCAGGGGAAACGAGGCACAGGTGCAAATAATAATGGGGAACAAGGGGAAAAAACATAAGGTCAAAAAGCACAATGGGGGCACTATTTGGCAAGTTTACCTTAGAGCCTCATTATAAATAAAGCCAGGATCTTACCAATGATAATGTCCTAGGGCTAGCATATCTTCTTAGTTTACCTTGGTGTCCTAACCGCTTATAGCATTTACTA
>NW_027003571.1:0-5281 GCF_036934945.1 Oncorhynchus masou masou
CTGTCATGTCTTGTTATGTCTGTTCCTGTCCTTTCTCTTCACTCTCTCTCTCTGCTGGTCTTTTTAGGTTACCTTCTCTGTCTCTCATTCCTCAGCTGTTCTACATCTGCCCTAACTAGCTCTTTCACTCTTCCCCACCTGTTCTCTCTTCCCTCCTGATTAGGTCTCTATTTCTTTCTCTGTTCCTGCTACTTTCAGTGTCTGATTCTTGTTTGTGTTTTTTGATGCCAGAAGCAAGCTGTCGTCTCGTTTGCTTCCACCTTGTCCTGTCCTGTCGGAGTCTGCCTGGCAGGAGCATCCTGCACTATACTAACGTTCTTTTTGTTCCGCTGACAACGTTGGAAGAGGATTTATGCCATTCCTGTATTTTCATTAAAGAACTCTGTTTTCTGTTAAAACCGCTTTTGGGTCTTCACTCAAGTTCATAACAGAAGAATCAGACCAAGAATGGACCCAGCGGCTTCGGACCCTTTTCACTCCGCCTCGTCGAGATCCAGGAGCCGATGCTAGGCAGACACGAGGAGGAATTGTCTGCTGCTCAACATGCCGTTGAGACCCTGGCCGTCCAAGTCTCCCGACCTCACAAGACAGGTTCACCAACTCCACCTCGATCCACCGCCCACTTCCAGGGTTTCCGAGTCTCCGGAGCCCAGGATCAACAACCCGCCGTGTTACTCTGGGGAGCCCACTGAGTGCCGCTCATTCCTCACTCAGTGTGATGTGGTGTTCTCTCCAGCCCAACACTTACTCCAGGAGCGCAGCCCGCATCGCTCTACGTCATTTCTCTCCTTACCGGACGGGCGCGTGAGTGGGGCACGGCAGTCTGGGAGGCGAGGGGCTGAGTGTATTAACCAGTATCAGGACTTTAAGGAGGAGATGATACGGGTTTTTGACTGCTCTGTTTTTTGGCGAGGAGGCTTCCAGGGCCCTGTCTTCCCTATGTCAGGGGAATAGATCCATAACGGATTATTCTATTGAGTTTTCGCACTCGCTGCCTCTAGTGACTGGAGCAGGCCGGCTTTGCTCGCTCGTTTTCTGGAGGGTCTCCACGTCGAGGTTAAGGATGAGATCCTCTCCGGGAGGTTCCTTCCAGTCTGGACTCCTTAATAGCTCTCGCTATTCGCATAGAGCGACGGTTTTGATCTTCGTCGCCGAGCTCGTGGAAAGGAGCTCACGTTCTCCGTTGCTCTCCTCTCCACATCACTGCCACCTGCCGCATCACTGCCACCCTCCTCCGCCGGCTCGGATGCTGAGCCTATGCAGCTGGGGGGTATTCGCATCTCGGCCAAGGAGAGGGAACGAGAATCACCAATCGCCTCTGTCTCTACTGCGGCTCCGCTGGTCATTTTGTCACCTCATGTCCAGTAAAGCCAGAGCTCATCAGTAAGAGGGCTACTGGTGAGCGAACTACTCAGGCCTCTCCTTCTGATCACGCACTACCTTTCCGGTCCATCTCCGCTGGCCCGGTTCATCTGCTTCCTGCAGTGCCTTGATAGACTCTGGGGCGGAGGGCTGTTTTATGGACGAGACCTGGGCTCGGGAACATGACATTCCTCTCAGACAGTTAGGGAGCCCAGGGCCTTGTTCGCTTTAGATGGTAGTTCTCTCCCCAAGATTCAGCGTGAGACGCTGCCTTTAACCCTCACTGTCTCTGGTAATCATAGCGAAACCATTTCTTTTTTTTTTAATTTTTCGTTCACCTTTTACCTGTTGTTTTGGGTCATCCCTGGCTAGTGCGCCATAACCCTTCTATTAATTGGTCTAGTAATACTATCCTATCCTGGAATGTTTCTTGTCATGTAACCTGTTTAATGTCTGCTATCCCTCCTGTTTCCTCTGTCTCTTCTTCACAGGAGGAGCCTGGCGATTTGACAGGGGGGTGCCGGAGGAGTATCACGATCTGCGCACGGTGTTCAGTCGTTCCAAGGCCACTTCTCTCCCTCCACACCGGTCGTATGACTGTAGTATTGATCTCCTTCCGGGAACTACTCCCCCGGGTAGATTATACTCTCTGTCGGCTCCCGAACGTAAGGCTCTCGAGGATTATTTGTCGGTTTCGCTCGACGCCGGTACCATAGTCTCCTCCTCCTCCCCCGCCGGAGCGGGGTTTTTTTGTTCAGAAGAAGGACGGGTCCCTGCGCCCATGCGTGGATTATCGAGGGCTGAATGACATAACAGTTAAGAATCGTTATCCGCTTCCTCTTATGTCTTCAGCCTTCGAGATCCTGCAGGGAGCCAGGTTTTTCACCAAATTGGACCTTCGTAACGCCTACCATCTCGTGCGCATCAGGGAGGGGGACGAGTGGAAGACGGCGTTTAACACTCCGTTAGGGCACTTTGAATACCGGGTTCTTCCTTTCGCCTCGTTAACGCTCCAGCTGTCTTTCAGGCACTAGTTAACGACGTCCTGAGAGACATGCTGAACATTTTTGTTTTTTCACATGGACGATATCCTGATTTTTTCACCGTCTCTCTCGATTCATGTTCAGCACGTGCGACGCGTCCTCCAGCGCCTTTTGGAGAACTGTCTTTATGTGAAGGCTGAGAAGTGCACTTTTCATGCCGCCTCTGTCCCCTTTCTCGGTTCCGTTATTTCCGCTGAGGGCATTAAGATGGATCCCGCTAAGGTCCAGGCTGTCATTGATTGGCCCGTTCCTAAGTCACGCGTTGAGCTGCAGCGCTTTCTGGGCTTCGCTAATTTCTACCGTCGTTTCATCCGTAATTTCGGTCAGGTGGCAGCTCCTCTCACAGCCCTTACTTCTGTTAAGACGTGCTTTAAGTGGTCCGTTTCCGCCCAGGGAGCTTTTGATCTTCTTAAGAATCGTTTTACATCCGCACCTATTCTTGTTACACCTGACATCTCTAGACAGTTTGTTGTTGAGGTTGACGCGTCAGAGGTGGGCGTGGGAGCCATTCTTTCTCAGCGCTCTCTCTCTGACGGCAAGGTCCATCCTTGCGCGTTTTTCTCTCATCGCTTATCGCCGTCAGAACGTAACTATGATGTTGGTAATGGAACTGCTCGCCATCCGCTTAGCCCTAGGCGAATGGCGACAGTGGTTGGAGGGGGACCGTTCCTTTTGTCGTTTGGACTGACCATAGGAACCTTGAGTACATCCGTTCAGCCAAACGACTTAATGCGCGTCAGGCTCGTTGGGCTCTGTTTTTTCGCTCGTTTCGAGTTTGTTATTTCTTATCGTCCGGGCTCAAAAAACACCAAACCTGATGCTTTATCTCGTCTCTTCAGTTCTTCTGAGGTCTCCGACGATGGGATTCTCCCTGAGGGGCGTGTTGTCGGGTTGACTGTCTGGGGAATTGAGAGGCAGGTAAAGCAAGCACTCGCTCACACTCCGTCGCCGCGAGCTTGTCCTAGGAACCTTCTGTTCGTTCCCGTTCCTTCTCGTCCGGCCGTTCTTCAGTGGGCCCACTCTGCCAAGTTAGCCGGCCACCCGGCGTTCGGGTACGCTGTCTTCCATTCGCCGGCGTTTCTGGTGGCCCACTTTCGGAACGTGACGCGCGTCGATTTGTCGCCCGCTTGTTCGGTCTGCGCGCAGACTAAATCTGGGAACTCTCCTCCTGCCGGCCGTCTCAGACCGCTTCCCATTCTCTCGACCGTGGTCTCACATCGCTTTAGATTTTATCACCGGACTGCCTTCATCAGCGGGGAAGACAGTTATTCTTACGGTTGTCGATAGATTCTCTAAGGCGGCTCATTTCATTCCTCTCGATAAGCTCCCCTTCTGCTAAGGAGACGGCTCAGATCATTATCGAGAATGTTTTCCGAATTCATGGCCTTCCGTCTGACGTCGTTTCCGACAGAGGCCCGCAGTTCACGTCTCAATTTTGGAGGGAGTTTTGCCGTTTGATTGGGGCTTCCGTCAGTCTCGTCCGGCTTTCATCCCCAGTCTAACGGTCAAGCCGAACAGGCCAATCAGACTGTTGGTCGCATTTACGCAGTCTTTCTTTTCGTAACCCTGCGTCTTGGTCAGAACAGCTCCCCTGGGCAGAGTACGCCCACAACTCGCTTCCCTCGTCTGCTACCGGTCTATCCCCTTTCAGTGTAGCCTCGGGTACCAGCCTCCGCTGTTCTCATCTCAGCTCGCCGAGTCCTGCGTCCCCTCCGCTCAGGCTTTTGTCCAGCGTTGCAGCGCACCTGGAAGGGGGTCAGGTCGGCACTTTGCCGTAATAGGGCGCAGACTGTGAGGGCCGCTAATAGCGTAGGACCAAGAGTCCTAGATATTGTTGCGGTCAGAGAGTATGGCTCTCCACTCAGAACCTTCCCCTTAGGACAGCTTCTCGCAAGTTGGCCCCGCGGTTCATTGGTCCGTTCCGTATTTCCCAGGTCATTAATCCTGTCGCAGTGCGACTTCTTCTCCCGCGCTATCTTCGTCGCGTTCACCCGGTCTTCCATGTCTCCTGTGTTAAGCCCGTTCTTCGCGCCCCCGCTCGTCCCCCGTCCCCCCCATCCTTGTCGAGGGCGCACCCATCTACAGGGTTCGTAAGATTTTGGACATGCGCCCTCGGGGCCGTGGTCATCAGTACCTAGTGGATTGGGAGGGGTACGGTCCTGAGGAGAGGAGTTGGGTTCCCTCTCGGGACGTGCTGGACCGTTCGCTGATCGATGATTTCCTCCGTTGCCGCCAGGTTTCCTCCTCGAGTGCGCCAGGAGGCGCTCGGTGAGAGTGGGGGTACTGTCATGTCTTGTTATGTCTGTTCCTGTCCTTTCTCTTCACTCTCTCTCTCTGCTGGTCTTTTTAGGTTACCTTCTCTGTCTCTCATTCCTCAGCTGTTCTACATCTGCCCTAACTAGCTCTTTCACTCTTCCCCACCTGTTCTCTCTTCCCCTCTGATTAGGTCTCTATTTCTTTCTCTGTTCCTGCTACTTTCAGTGTCTGATTCTTGTTTGTGTTTTTTGATGCCAGAAGCAAGCTGTCGTCTCGTTTGCTTCCACCTTGTCCTGTCCTGTCGGAGTCTGCCTGGCAGGAGCATCCTGCACTATACTAACGTTCTTTTTGTTCCGCTGACAACGTTGGAAGAGGATTTATGCCATTCCTGTATTTTCATTAAAGAACTCTGTTTTCTGTTAAAACCGCTTTTGGGTCTTCACTCAAGTTCATAACAACATCCTCTCTCTCAGGTGAGACCATGGCCAGTATATTATTACCTACATCCTCTCTCTCAGGTGAGACCATGGCCAGTATATTATTACCTACATCCTCTCTCTCAGGTGAGACTATGGCCAGTATATTATTACCTACATCCTCTCTCTCAGGTGAGACCATGG
>NW_027003572.1:0-5281 GCF_036934945.1 Oncorhynchus masou masou
TTCACCCCGTAGTGGACAAAAATGAATGGCAAGTTATTGGCATTGACCGAACCATGCACACATTGGCCAATACCACCCAAAGCGGCGTTGATTCATGCAAAGTTTACTGCTATTGCCATATGGGTATTGCCAGTTGTAACACTTCAAAAATCCAACAGGTGGCGATTGCACTCCACCATGGTTTTTCATATTGGTATTGGACTCCAAGTCAACATCCAAAAGCCAAATTTTGAAAAAACGAATTTTTTGAAAAAAACGTATCACCCCTTAAAAAAGTGCTTTCTGGACCGTTTTTCGAAATTCTTTCGCTTTTTTTGACAATTACACATGTATAAGAACTGTATGAAAATACTTTTGTCCAATTTTATTAACATAATTTTTTAATTTTTTTACTTGCGCATATTGCATATGTTTTGTCCATTTGCAATATGATTTCATAGGAAGTCAGAAGTCAAAAGTCAAAAATTCTTAAATTTCATAAAAAACTTCACACACCCCTAAAAAAGTGCTTTCTGGACCGTTTTTGAAATTTTTTCGCATTTTGTGTCAGTTACACACGTATAAGAACTGTATCAACATACTTTAGTCATATTTTATTATCATAATTTTTTTTTTTTTTTTTTTTACTTGCGCATATTGCATGTGTTTTGTCCATCTGCAATATGATTTCATAGGAAGTCAGAAGTCAAAAGTCAAAAATTATTAAATTTCATAAAAAACTTCACACACCCCTAAAAAAGTGCTTTCTGGACCGTTTTTCGAAATTTTTTCGCATTTTGTGTCAGTTACACACGTATAAGAACTGTATCAACATACTTTAGTCATATTTTATTATTATAATGTTTTTGTTTTTTTTTGCTTGTGCATAAGGCATATGTTTTGTGGGGGCCAAATGTCATAAGAAATTTGACATGCTCAAAAATCCTTCAGAAATGCAAAATTGACTGGCCTGATGAACTCGGGATGGCCGGGCAGTGATTGTTGTTCCTTTCAATCACTCGTGGTGTTGATTTCATCATGTCCATTTGTTTATGTTTTCTCACTTTTGCAAAGTCACTGTGCATTTGCCATATGGTTAACTGGGCATTCACCATCACCAATTTGTCATGCCATAAAAATCATGCAGGAATGCCAAATTGACTGGCCCGATGAACTCGGGATGGCTGGGCAGTGATTCTGGTACCTCTCCATCGCTCGTTTGGGTTGATTTCAGAATGTCGCTTTTGGTGATGGTACCTCACTGTTAAAACATATTGCAAATGTTCCTTACTTTTTCAAAGTCACTGAAAATTTTGCAGGAATGCCAAATTGACTGGCCCGATGACCTCGGGATGGCTTGGCAGTGATTCTGGTACCTCTCCATCACTCGTTATGGTCGATTCCAGAATGTCCATTTGGTGATTTTCTCACTCTTTCAAAGTCACTGTGCATTTGCCATATGGTTAACTGGGCAGTCACCATCACCAATTTGTCATGCTATAAAAATCATGCAGGAATGCCAAATTGACTGGCCCGATGACCTCGGGATGGCTGGGCAGTGATACTGGTACCTCTTCATGGCTCGTTTGGGCTGATTTCAGAATGTCGCTTTTGGTGATGGTACCTCACTGCTTAAACATATTGCAAATGTTCCTTACTTTTGCAAAGTCACAAAAAATTCTTGCAGGAATGCCAAATTGACTGGCCCGATGACCTCGGGATGGCTGGGCAGTGATACTGGTACCTCTCCATCGCTCGTTTGGGCTGATTTCAGAATGTCCATTTGGTGATTTTCTCACTCTTTCAAAGACACTGTGCATTTGCCATATGGTTAACTGGGCAGTCACCATCACCAATTTGTCATGCTATAAAAATCATGCAGGAATGCCAAATTGACTGGCCCGATGACCTAGGGATGTCTGGGCAGTGATACTGGTACCTCTCCATGGCTCGTTTGGGTTGATTTCAGAATGTCGCTTTTGGTGATGGTACCTCACTGTTAAAACATATTGCAAATGTTCCTTACTTTTGCAAAGTCACTGAAAATTTTGCAGGAATGCCAAATTGACTGGCCCGATGACCTCGGGATGGCTGGGCAGTGATACTGGTACCTCTCCATGGCTCGTTTGGGTTGATTTCAGAATGTCGCTTTTGGTGATGGTACCTCACTGTTAAAACATATTGCAAATGTTCCTTACTTTTGCAAAGTCACTGAAAATTTTGCAGGAATGCCAAATTGACTGGCCCGATGACCTCGGGATGGCTGGGCAGTGATACTGGTACCTCTCCATGGCTCGTTTGGGTTGATTTCAGAATGTCGCTTTTGGTGATGGTACCTCACTGTTAAAACATATTGCAAATGTTCCTTACTTTTGCAAATTCACTGAAAATTTGTGCAGGAATGCCAAATTGACTGGCCCGATGACCTCGGGATGGCTGGGCAGTGATTCTGGTACCTCTCCATCGCTCGTTTGGGTTGATTTCAGAATGTCCATTTGGTGATTTTCTCACTCTTTCAAAGTCACATGCATTTGCCATATGGTTAACTGGGCAGTCACCATCACCAATTTGTCATGCTATAAAAATCATGCAGGAATGCCAAATTGACTGGCCCGATGACCTCGGGATGTCTGGGCAGTGATACTGGTACCTCTCCATCGCTCGTTTGGGTTGATTTCAGAATGTCGCTTTTGGTGATGGTACCTCACCGCTTAAACATATTGCTAATGGACAAGAGTCACCTGCAAGTCACTGTCCATCAGTCAATTTGATATCATTCAAAGCTAACTATTGGAGGCACTGTCAGTCTCTCGGCACCCCAATGATACGTCCCTCCATCCATGTTGTGTATCTGTGTGATTTAGTTTTCCTTTGAATTTTTATGGGAAAAATGACTGATTTACAGTTCATGGGGTTGCCTAATCATATATATGAAGTTTTGGAAAGATCTGATATTTTTAACCCCTCCAAACAGCCCATGAGACACCAATTATGGCACTTCCGGTTGGCACAGGAAGCTGTAACTCAACATACATCCTCATTGGGCTATTCCATTAGAGAATCCTGAGTTTTAAGTCTTTACCATGAAAACTGACTGATTTACACAGGGTTCAATGCACTATGTCCATCAAATTGCAGGCAGTGTATGGGTATACACTTTTAGGGCGATTTGGACCACTTCCGGTTGGTCCAGGAAGCTTAGAATCGACACAGGTAGACCTTATAGTGGTCTGATGGACTGGTACCAAAGACAGGTTCATACAACATTCATAACCCATATAGACTCCAGGTTGTATTTAGTGGAGCAGCCAATATATTCCTATGGGGAGAGAAGTCAATGAACACTGTTTTTATGTAAACACCTTCTTTTGACTGTGAAGGGTTAATGTCACACGGTCAAGGATAGGCTTGGACAGATCAGGAGGACCTTAGGAACAGTCCTGTGGTTGAATTGTCTTTCTAAACCTAACGGTTCCGCCGCTGTCACCCAAAATCAAATGACGTACTGGTGAAGGCTTCATATTGGGCCTATTTTTCTCATGGTCGCTGCGCTCAGACCGAAAAGCGAGCTACGGTCAAGCGGGGCACCTCGTTGGACTCGGCACAGTCTGGACACTATGGTCATGCCATTGTTTGTGTTGATTTCAGAATGTCCATTTGGTCATGTTTTCTCACTTTTGCAAAGTCACTGTGCATTTGCCATATGGTTAACTGGGCAGTCACCATCACCAATTTGTCATGCCATAAAAATCATGCAGGAATGCCAAATTGACTGGCCCGATGACATAGGGATGTCTGGGCAGTGATACTGGTACCTCTCCATCGCTCGTTTGGGTTGATTTCAGAATGTCGCTTTTGGTGATGGTACCTGTTAAAACATATTGCAAATGTTCCTTACTTTTGCAAAGTCACTAAAAATTCTTGCAGGAATGCCAAATTGACTGGCCCGATGACCTCGGGATGGCTGGGCAGTGATACTGGTACCTCTCCATGGCTCGTTTGGGTTGATTTCAGAATGTCGCTTTTGGTGATGGTACCTCACCGCTTAAACATATTGCTAATGGACAAAGGTCACCTGCAAGTCACCGTCCATCAGTCAATTTGATATCATTCTGACACCAAACTGATACAAACTGACACCAAACCCACTTTTCCCAACTCATTTAGGAGCCAAGTATAACATACTTCAGAGCTGGCCCAAAATTCACAAGGCCTTCGGTACAAAACATTAAAAAACCATAAAACACATAGTTACTTTCTAGCTGCGGGGCCAGTTCGGACATTATGTGTAGTCCTATGTGAGGCGACCCCGAATCCCGAGTTTCGGCCCGATAGGTCATTTGGTGTCCGAGTAAAAGCCTAATTGGTGCTGAAAATCCACTTTTTTCAATGCCTTGCTACGGGGTCCTTGAATGAGCTATCGGACCGAGATGTTGGGTTCTGTCTCTATGGGCAGAGACGGTCACAATGCACCTAGTCTTGTGTCTCTGGGACATTTCTAAATGTCGCCATTTCGTAATGGTCAAAATGAATTGAAGTCATTGCAAATGTTCGCGCTGTTTCTCGGTCCGAGAACCTCCTAGAGCGCCGTAACTCACCACGCACTATCTACCTGAGGTCTAGAACAGGATTCTAAAGTTTCGGAACTCTAGGTCTGACGGTTCTTTTTTAGCTCGAACAAAGCTAACTATTGGAGGCACTGTCAGTCTCTACACACCCCAATACGTCCCTCCATCCAAGTTGTGTATCTGTGTGATTTATTTTTCCTTTGAATTTTTATGGGAAAAATGACTGATTTACAGTTCATGGGGGTTGTCTAATCACACATATGAAGTTTTGGACAGATCTGATTTTTTAACCCTTCCAAACAGCCCCTGAGACACCAATTATGGCACTTCCGGTTGGCACAGGAAGCTATAAATACACACATGTCTTGACTGACATAGAAACCTAGGAATCCTGAGTTTTAAGTCTTTAAGTTGAGAATTGACTGATCTACACAGGGTTGAAAAATGCAGAGGCCTCGGCACCTTTCGAGGTGATGTACATCCAAATACCTTTTGGGTCAATTTAACCACTTCCGGTTGCTCCAGGAAGCTTAGAATCGACACAGGTAGACCTCATAGTGGTCTGATGGAATGTCATAGAAGACAGGTTCATACAGCATTCATAACCCATAAAGACCCCAGGTTGTATTTAGGGAGCAGGCAATGTATTCCTATGGGGAGAGAAGTCAATGCACACTGTTTTTGTAAACACCTTCTTTTAACTGTGAAAGGTTAATGCCACACAGTCAAGGTTA
>NW_027003573.1:0-30000 GCF_036934945.1 Oncorhynchus masou masou
GGAGGAGTGGAGGGGAGGAGTGGAGGGAGGAGTGGAGGGAGGAGGGAGGGGAGGAGTGGAGGGGAGAGAGAGGGAGGAGGAGTGGAGGGGAGGAGTGGAGGGGAGGAGGGAGGGAGGGAGTGGAGGGGAGGAGGGGAGGGGAGGAGTGGAGGGGGAGGAGTGGAGGGAGTGGAGGAGGAGGGTGGTGGTGAGGAGGACGGTGGAGGAGGAGGAGGAGGTGGAGGGAGGTGGAGGGAGGAGGAGCAGTGGAGGAGGAGGGAGCAGTGGAGGGAAGAGTGGAGGGGGGAGGAGGGGGAGCAGTGGAGGGGAGAGTGGAGGGGAGGAGTGGAGGGGAGCAGTGGAGGGGAGCAGTGGAGGAGAGAGAAGGGCAGTGGAGGGGAGTGGAGGGGGGAGGAGGAGGGGAGGGGGTGGAGGGGGAGGAGCAGTGGAGGAGAGGAGGAGTGGAGGAGTGGGAGGGAGGAGCAGTGGAGGGGAGGAGTGCGGAGGGGGAGGAAGGGGGGGAGGAGTGGAGGGGAGGAGCAGTGAGGGGAGGGAGTGGAGGGGAGCAGTGGAGGGGAGGGAGTGGAGGGGAGGAGAGGAGGAGGGTGGAGGAGGAGGGAGGGGGAGCAGTGGAGGGGAGGGGAGGGAGGGAGTGGAGGGAGGAGAGGAGGAGGGGAGGGAGAGGAGGGAGGAGTGGAGGGGGAGGAGTGGAGGAGGAGGGGGAGGGGAGGAGGGGAGGAGTGGAGGGGAGGGGAGTGGAGGGGTGGAGGGGGAGGAGGAGGGGAGGAGTGGAGGAGAGGAGTGGAGGAGGAGAGGAGGGGAGGAGTGGAGGGGAGTGGAGGGGAGGAGGAGTGGAGGAGCAGTGGAGGAGCAGTGGAGGGGAGCAGTGGAGGAGGTGGAGGGGAGCAGTGGAGGAGGGGAGGAGTGGAGAGGAGTGGAGGGGAGGAGGGGAGGAGCAGTGGAGGGAGGAGGGGAGGAGTGGAGGGGAGCAGTGGAGGGGAGCAGTGGAGGGGAGCAGTGGAGGAGGGGAGGAGTGGAGGGGAGGAGTGGAGGGGAGGAGTGGAGGGGAGGGAGGAGGTTCAGCTTGTTCATACTCACCTCCCAGTCCCTGAGTGACAGACTGGGACAAGAAATCACACCGTGTTTGGGTGTTTTTGTTGTTGTTGATCAGCTACTGAGCAAGAGGACGACCGTGAGGTGAGATAGAGAGGTTGTGTCGAGGGGCAGTAGGGGCGGGATTCGAACCCCTCGGCTGTAGGCTGTGTTCCCGGAGGCTGCGTCTCCCTCTGCAGACCAGACGGGCTTCAGGACTTCAACACTTGCATTTGTAATAATTGTTCGGCAGGAAAACCAACCTAATTTCGTTTGGCCTACTGTGCAGAGATGGACCGACGTCTGGAATTTGTCCAAATGGCCCTATTGCCAGTCTGTTCAGTCCTTTATAGCGCAGGAAAAACTGGGATGTTTTACCGTTTTGGCCTCACTCATTTACCAACGCAGTCGTAACATGAATATACCTTTTATGTTCCACGAGATATTAAAAAACTGGAATGGTTGGATGTAAACATCTGCTGTTTTCCTTTTGAAAAACAAGTTAATTTATGACAAATATAAATACTACTGAGCCCTATCTGCTTTAGACCAGGGCCCTATAACAGCCTATTCCCTACATAGTACACTGCTTTAGACCAGGGCCCTATAACAGCCTATTCCCTACATAGTACACTGCTTTAGACCAGGGCCCTATAACAGCCTATTCCCTACATAGTACACTGCTTTAGACCAGGGCCCTATAACAGCCTATTCCCTACATAGTACACTGCTTTATACCAGGGCCCTATAACAGCCTATTCCCTACATAGTACACTGCTTTAGACCAGGGCCCTATAACAGCCTATTCCCTACATAGTACACTGCTTTAGACCAGGGCCCTATAACACCTATTCCCTACATAGTACACTGCTTTAGACCAGGGCCCTATAACAGCCTATTCCCTACATAGTACACTACTTTAGACCAGGGCCCTATAACAGCCTATTCCCTACATAGTACACTGCTTTAGACCAGGGCCCTATAACAGCCTATTCCTACATAGTACACTGCTTTAGACCAGGGCCCTATAACAGCCTATTCCCTACATAGTACACTACACTACTCAAACACTATCTGCTCTTCTGACAGAGGAGACCGTTGAATCTCAAACACACAGTCACAACATCTACTCAAACACTATCTGCTCTTCTGACAGATAGAGGAGACCATTGTCACCAACACACAGTCACAACATCTACTCAAACACTATCTGCTCTTCTGACAGCGAGAGAGAGAGGAGACCCGGTTGTCACCAAACACACAGTCACAACATCTACTCAAACACTATCTGCTCTTCTGACAGCGAGAGAGATTGGAGACCGTTGGTCACCAAACACACAGTCACAACATCTACTCAAACACTATCTGCTCTTCTGACAGCGAGAGAGATTGGAGACATTGGTCACCAAACACACAGTCACAACATCTACTCAAACACTATCTGCTCTTCTGACAGCGAGAAAGAGAGGAGACCGTTGGTCACCAAACACACAGTCACAACATCTACTCAAACACTATCTGCTCTTCTGACAGCGAGAGAGATTGGAGACATTGGTCACCAAACACACAGTCACAACATCTACTCAAACACTATCTGCTCTTCTGACAGCGAGAGAGAGGAGACCGTTGGTCACCAAACACACAGTCACAACATCTACTTAAACACTATCTGCTCTTCTGACAGCGAGAGAGAGAGGAGACCGTTGGTGTAGGAGACCGTCATAGTGTAGTGCAGATAGTGTTTGAGTAGATGTTGTGACTGTGTGTTTGGTGACCAACGGTCTCCCCTCTCTCTCTCGCTGTCAGAAGAGCAGATAGTGTGTTTGAGTAGATGTTGTGACTGTGTGTTTGGTGACCAATGGTCTCCTCTCTCTGTCAGAAGAGCAGAATGTGTTTGAGTAGATGTTGTGACTGTGTGTTTGGTGACTAACGGTCTCCTCTCTCTGTCAGAAGAGCAGAGTGTGTTTGAGTAGATGTTGTGACTGTGTGTTTGGTGACCAACGGTCTCCTCTCTCTGTCAGAAGAGCAGAATGTGTTTGAGTAGATGTTGTGACTGTGTGTTTGGTGACTAGCGGTCTCCTCTCTCTCTCGCTGTCAGAAGAGTAGATAGTGTTTGAGTAGATGTTGTGACTGTGTGTTTGGTGACCAACGGTCTCCTCTCTCTGTCAGAAGAGCAGATAGTGTTTGAGTAGATGTTGTGACTGTGTGTTTGGTGACTAACGGTCTCCTCTCGCTGTCAGAAGAGCAGAGTGTGTTTGAGTAGATGTTGTGACTGTGTGTTTGGTGACTAACGGTCTCCTCTCGCTGTCAGAAGAGCAGAGTGTGTTTAAGTAGATGTTGTGACTGTGTGTTTGGTGACTAACGATCTCCCCTCTCTCTCTCTCTGTCAGATGAGCAGAGTGTGTTTGAGTAGATGTTGTGACTGTGTGTTTGGTGACTAACGGTCTCCCCTCTGTCAGATGAGCGGAGTGTGTGTGAGTAGATGTTGTGACTGTGTGTTTGGTGACCAACGGTCTCCTCTCTCTGTCAGAAGAGCAGATAGTGTTTGAGTAGATGTTGTGACTGTGTGTTTGGTGACTAACGGTCTCCTCTCGCTGTCAGAAGAGCAGAGTGTGTTTAAGTAGATGTTGTGACTGTGTGTTTGGTGACTAACGGTCTCCCCTCTCTCTCGCTGTCAGATGAGCAGAGTGTGTTTAAGTAGATGTTGTGACTGTGTGTTTGGTGACTAACGGTCTCCCCTCTCTCTCTCGCTGTCAGATGAGCAGAGTGTGTTTGAGTAGATGTTGTGACTGTGTGTTTGGTGACCAACGGTCTCCTCTCGCTGTCAGATGAGCAGAGTGTGTTTGAGTAGATGTTGTGACTGTGTGTTTGGTGACTAACGGTCTCCCCTCTCTGTCAGAAGAGCAGAGTGTGTTTGAGTAGATGTTGTGACTGTGTGTTTGGTGACTAACGGTCTCCCCTCTCTGTCAGAAGAGCAGAGTGTGTTTGAGTAGATGTTGTGACTGTGTGTTTGGTGACTAACGGTCTCCCCTCTCTCTCTCGCTGTCAGATGAGCAGAGTGTGCTTTGTCACAAAGATATATTGTCAGCTGAGAAAAAGTTTTGCCGGTTGTTAGGATTTTATATCACCCATTTTGATGGACGATTATAGGGAAGGAGGAAGAGCTTTTCAAGCCATTACTCGACGCCTCGTCAATTTAAGCCTAAGCAGTTTCAACGTTTATGTTTACTAATTCTCCTGGTGATATAAAAAGGGGGACAGGAAATGTCATCCAACAGCAGCCATAAAGAGGACGAGAGGGGGATGAGGGAGGATAGAGGAAGGAGAGAGGGAGGAGTAGAGGGAGGAGAGAGGGAGGAGTAGAGGGAGGAGAGGGGGAGGAGAAAGGGAGGAAAGAGGGAGGAGAGAGGGATGAGGGAGGAAAGAGGGAGGGTAGAGGGTGGAGTAGAGGGAGGAGAGAGGGAGGAGTAGAGGGAGGAGAGAGGGTGGAGTAGAGGGAGGAGTAGAGGGAGGAGAGAGGGACAAGGGAGGAGAGGGAGGAGAGAGGGAGAAGGGAGGAGAGAGGGAGAAGGGAGGAGTAGCGAGAAGGGAGAAGAGGGAGGAGAGAGGGAGAAGGGAGGAGAGAGGGAAAAGGGAGGAGAGGGAGGAGAGAGGGAGAAGGGAGGAGAGGGAGAAGGGAGGAGAGAGGGAGAAGGGAGGCGAGAGGAAGAAGGGAGGAGAGGGAGAAGAGGGAGAAGAGAGGAGAGGGGGGAGAGAGGGAGAAGGGTTGTTTTTTCATCTCTCTCTCCCTCTCCATGCTGCATATGTAATTGTGTCAGAGGAAAGACACACAGCTACCGTCTGGTTCCATGAACCTGAAAACAGGGACAGGGATTGTATAAACTGCACACACACACACACACACACACACACACACACACACACACACACACACACACACACACACACACACACACACACACACACACACACACACAGGCACATATACAGTGTAGCATCTGAGCTAATGCAGCTGGACTAAAGTAAACACTTGTTTCAGTATTCTGGTTGCGTCAACAACATCTCATTCTCATTCTGCTCTCTTCTATGTACCCTGGTAGAATACTAATCTGGGATGTGGTTTTGGATGGTTACTTTCCGTTTCCTCAAACAGTCGTTGTTTCTCCCCCTTTCTCTCTCGCTCTCTCTCCCACTTTCTCTCTCGCTCTCTCTCCCCCGCTATCTATCTCGCTCTCTCTCCCCCGCTATCTATCTCTCTCTAAATCTCTCTCTCTCTCTCTTGCTGTCTCTCCCCCGCTATCTCTCTCTCTCTCTCTCGCTCTCTCTCTCTCTCTCTCTCTCTCTCTCTCTCTCTCTCGCTATCTCTCTCTCTAACTCTCTAAATATAATTCTCTCTCTCCCCCGCTATCTATCTCGCTATCTCTCTCTCTATCTCTCTCTCTCTCCCCCTCTATCTATCTCGCTATCTCTCTCTCTATCTATCTCTCTCCCCCGCTATCTATCTCGCTATCTCTCTCTCTCCCCCGCTATCTCTCTCTCTCTCTCTCCCCTGCTATCTATCTCGCTATCTCTCTATCTCTATCTCTCTCTCTATCCCTCTCTCTCCACCGCTATCTATCTCGCTATCTCTCTCTAAATATCTCTCTCTCTATCCCTCTCTCTCCCCCGCTATCTATCTCGCTATCTCTCTCTCTATCTCTCTCTACCTCTCTCTCTCTCCCCCACTATCTATCTCGCTATCTCTCTCTCTCTCTCTCTCTCTCTAAATCTCTCTCTCTCTCTCTCTCTCTCTCTCTCTCGCTATATATACCTCTTAAGGATCTGCCCCTTTAATCAATTTTCTCCTAAAATGACACACCCAAATCTAACTGCCTGTATCTCAGGACCTGAAGCAAGGATATGTAAATTCTTGATACCATTTGAAAGGAAGCACTTTGAAGTTTGTGGAAATGTGTAACTAATGTTGGAGAATATATCAAATTAGATCAAATACAAATAAAAAACATTTACGTTTGTTGTATTTTGTTGTGTACCATCATCTTCGAAATGAAAGAGAAAGGCTGTAATGTATTATTCCAGACCAGGTGCAATTTAGATTTTGGCCACTAGGTGGCAGCAGTGTATGTGCAACATTTTAGACTGATCCAGAGAACCATTGCGTTTCTATTCAAAATGTTCTCAGACATAAACAACATGATACGAACACCAAGAGTCTCAGACATAAACAACACAGAGCGAACACCAAGAGTCACAGACATAAACAACACAGAGCGAACACCAAGCGTCTCAGACATAAACAACACAGAGCGAACACCAAGAGTCTCAGACATAAACAACACAGAGCGAACACCAAGAGTCTCAGACATAAACAACACAGAGCGAACACCAAGAGTCTCAGACATAAACAACACGCTACGAACACCAAGAGTCTCAGACATAAACAACACAGAGCTAACACCAAGAGTCTCAGATATAAACAACACAGAGCTAACACCAAGAGTCTCAGACATAAACAACACAGAGCTAACACCAAGCGTCACAGACATAAACAACACAGAGCTAACACCAAGCGTCTCAGACGTAAACAACACAGAGCTAACACCAAGAGTCTCAGACATAAACAACACAGAGCTAACACCAAGAGTCACAGACATAAACAACACAGAGCGAACACCAAGAGTCTCAGACATAAACAACACAGAGCTAACACCAAGAGTCACAGACATAAACAACACAGAGCTAACACCAAGAGTCTCAGACATAAACAACACAGAGCTAACACCAAGAGTCTCAGACATAAACAACACAGAGCTAACACCAAGAGTCACAGACATAAACAACACGATACGAACACCAAGAGTCTCAGACACTAATTGGGTAGAGGGAGAATCCGCAGATGTAAAATGGCCGCCGTTGCAGTCTATTTCAACAGCTTTATATTTCCCTTTCATCAATTGATTATCCATCAGCTGTGTAATGCATCGGCTCTCTGAAAAGGTCACAATAAATTCACCATTCATTAGCCTTTTCCTTTCTACTGTAGGAAACATAACCAGTCTAGTGAACTAGTCTCTTCAGGGCTGTTAACCAGTCTAGTGAACTAGTCTCTTCAGGACTGTTAACAACATAACTAGTCTAGTGAACTAGTCTCTTCAGGACCGTGCACTGATCAGTACTAAGGACGTTCCTCTGATCGTTCCTTATGTAGCCTTGCGCAGGTTTTATCATAGCATCCTAAGCTGGTGATGGTGGTGTCCTATATTACAGTGTCCTAGTTGGACCTTCAGCTTCCTCCCTCCTGTGTTCTCCCAGCACGGTGAGACTGGGCCAGGCCTACAGACTGCTGCACCACACAGAGAGACATGTGGGGTAGGAGGATGTGAGGCACTACGTTACACACTGCTAACTCATTACTGCATCTTTCATCTGCAACTACAGAACACATCTGTTGTCGCTCTCTCTGAAACAGAACCACAGCCTGTCTGGTGTCTCTCTCTCTGAAACAGAACCACAGCCTGTCTGGTCTCTCTCTGAAACAGAACCACAGCCTGTCTGGTGTCTCTCTCTCTGAAACAGAACCACAGCCTGTCTGGTCTCTCTCTGAAACAGAACCACAGCCTGTCTGGTGTCACTCTCTCTGAAACAGAACCACAGCCTGTCTGGTGTCTCTCTGAAACAGAACCACAGCCTGTCTGGTGTCTCTCTCTCTGAAACAGAACCACAGCCTGTCTGGTGTCTCTCTCTGAAACAGAACCACAGCCTGTCTGGTGTCTCTCTCTCTGAAACAGAACCACAGCCTGTCTGGTCTCTCTCTGAAACAGAACCACAGCCTGTCTGGTGTCTCTCTCTCTGAAACAGAACCACAGCCTGTCTGGTGTCGCTCTCTCTGAAACAGAACCACAGCCTGTCTGGTGTCTCTCTCTCTGAAACAGAACCACAGCCTGTCTGGTCTCTCTCTGAAACAGAACCACAGCCTGTCTGGTGTCTCTCTCTCTGAAACAGAACCACATCCTGTCTGGTGTCTCTCTCTCTGAAACAGAACCACAGCCTGTCTGGTCTCTCTCTCTCTCTCTGAAACAGAACCACAGCCTGTCTGGTGTCTCTCTCTCTCTGAAACAGAACCACAGCCTGTCTGGTGTCTCTCTCTCTGAAACAGAACCACAGCCTGTCTGGTGTCTCTCTCTCTCTCTCTGAAACAGAACCACATCCTGTCTGGTGTCTCTCTCTCTCTGAAACAGAACCACAGCCTGTCTGGTCTCTCTCTCTCTGAAACAGAACCACAGCCTGTCTGGTGTCGCTCTCTCTGAAACAGAACCACAGCCTGTCTGGTGTCTCTCTCTGAAACAGAACCACAGCCTGTCTGGTGTCTCTCTCTGAAACAGAACCACAGCCTGTCTGGTCTCTCTCTCTGAAACAGAACCACATCCTGTCTGGTGTCTCTCTCTCTGAAACAGAACCACATCCTGTCTGGTGTCTCTCTCTCTGAAACAGAACCACAGCCTGTCTGGTGTCTCTCTCTCTCTGAAACAGAACCACATCCTGTTTGGTGTCTCTCTCTCTCTGAAACAGAACCACATCCTGTCTGGTGTCTCTCTCTCTGAAACAGAACCACAGCCTGTCTGGTCTCTCTCTCTCTGAAACAGAACCACAGCCTGTCTGGTCTCTCTCTCTCGGAAACAGAACCACAGCCTGTCTGGTGTCCCTCTCTCTCTCTGAAACAGAACCACAGCCTGTCTGGTGTCTCTCTCTCTGAAACAGAACCACAGCCTGTCTGGTCTCTCTCTCTCTCTCTGAAACAGAACCACAGCCTGTCTGGTGTCTCTCTCTCTCTGAAACAGAACCACATCCTGTCTGGTGTCTCTCTCTCTCTCTCTCTGAAACAGAACCACTTCCTGTCTGGTGTCTCTCTCTCTGAAACAGAACCACAGCCTGTCTGGTGTCTCTCTCTCTGAAACAGACCACAGCCTGTCTGGTGTCGCTCTCTCTGAAACAGAACCACAGCCTGTCTGGTGTCTCTCTCTCTGAAACAGAACCACATCCTGTCTGGTGTCTCTCTCTCTGAAACAGAACCACAGCCTGTCTGGTGTCCCTCTCTCTGAAACAGAACCACAGCCTGTCTGGTGTCTCTCTCTCTCTGAAACAGAACCACATCCTGTCTGGTGTCTCTCTCTCTCTGAAACAGAACCACATCCTGTCTGGTGTCTCTCTCTCTGAAACAGAACCACAGCCTGTCTGGTGTCTCTCTCTCTCTGAAACAGAACCACATCCTGTCTGGTGTCTCTCTCTCTCTCTGAAACAGAACCACAGCCTGTCTGGTCTCTCTCTCTCTCTCTGAAACAGAACCACAGCCTGTCTGGTCTCTCTCTCTGAAGCAGAACCACAGCCTGTCTGGTGTCTCTCTCTCTGAAACAGAACCACAGCCTGTCTGGTGTCTCTCTCTCTGAAACAGAACCACAGCCTGTCTGGTGTCTCTCTCTCTCTCTGAAACAGAACCACAGCCTGTCTGGTGTCTCTCTCTCTGAAACAGAACCACAGCCTGTCTGGTGTCTCTCTCTCTGAAACAGAACCACAGCCTGTCTGGTGTCCCTCTCTCTGAAACAGAACCACAGCCTGTCTGGTGTCTCTCTCTGAAACAGAACCACAGCCTGTCTGGTGTCCCTCTCTGAAACAGAACCACAGCCTGTCTGGTGTCTCTCTCTGAAACAGAACCACAGCCTGTCTGGTCTCTCTCTCTGAAACAGAACCACAGCCTGTCTGGTCTCTCTCTCTGAAACAGAACCACAGCCTGTCTGGTGTCACTCTCTCTCTCTGAAACAGAACAACAGCCTGTCTGGTCTCTCTCTCTCTGAAACAGAACCACAGCCTGTCTGGTGTCTCTCTCTGAAACAGAACCACATCCTGTCTGGTGTCTCTCTCTATGAAACAGAACCACATCCTGTCTGGTGTCTCTCTCTCTGAAACAGAACCACAGCCTGTCTGGTGTCTCTCTCTCTGAAACAGAACCACATCCTGTCTGGTGTCTCTCTCTCTCTCTGAAACAGAACCACAGCCTGTCTGGTCTCTCTCTCTCTGAAACAGAACCACAGCCTGTCTGGTGTCTCTCTCTCTGAAACAGAACCACAGCCTGTCTGGTGTCTCTCTCTGAAACAGAACCACAGCCTGTCTGGTCTCTCTCTCTGAAACAGAACCACAGCCTGTCTGGTGTCTCTCTCTCTGAAACAGAACCACAGCCTGTCTGTTGTCGCTCTCTCTGAAACAGAACCACAGCCTGTCTGGTGTCTCTCTCTCTGAAACAGAACCACAGCCTGTCTGGTCTCTCTCTCTCTGAAACAGAACCACATCCTGTCTGGTGTCTCTCTCTCTCTGAAACAGAACCACAGCCTGTCTGGTGTCTCTCTCTCTGAAACAGAACCACAGCCTGTCTGGTCTCTCTCTCTCTGAAACAGAACCACAGCCTGTCTGGTGTCTCTCTCTCTGAAACAGAACCACATCCTGTCTGGTGTCTCTCTCTGAAACAGAACCACAGCCTGTCTGGTGTCTCTTTCTCTCTGAAACAGAACCACAGCCTGTCTGGTGTCTCTCTCTCTGAAACAGAACCACAGCCTGTCTGGTCTCTCTCTCTCTCTGAAACAGAACCACAGCCTGTCTGGTGTCTCTCTCTCTCTGAAACAGAACCACATCCTGTCTGGTGTCGCTCTCTCTGAAACAGAACCACATCCTGTCTGGTGTCTCTCTCTCTGAAACAGAACCACAGCCTGTCTGGTCTCTCTCTCTCTGAAACAGAACCACAGCCTGTCTGGTGTCTCTCTCTCTGAAACAGAACCACAGCCTGTCTGGTGTCTCTCTCTCTCTCTGAAACAGAACCACATCCCGTCTCGCTCTCTCTGAAACAGAACCACAGCCTGTCTGGTCACTCTCTCTCTCTGAAACAGAACCACAGCCTGTCTGGTCTCTCTCTCTGAAACAGAACCACAGCCTGTCCGTTGTCTCTCTCTCTGAAACAAAACCACAGCCTGTCTGGTCTCTCTCTGAAACAGAACCACAGCCTGTCTGGTCTCTCTCTCTCTGAAACAGAACCACAGCCTGTCTGGTGTCTCTCTCTCTCTCTCTGAAACAGAACCACATCCTGTCTGGTGTCTCTCTCTCTCTCTGAAACAGAACCACATCCCGTCTCGCTCTCTCTGAAACAGAACCACAGCCTGTCTGGTCTCTCTCTCTCTCTGAAACAGAACCACAGCCTGTCTGGTCTCTCTCTCTGAAACAGAACCACAGCCTGTCTGGTGTCTCTCTCTCTGAAACAGAACCACAGCCTGTCTGGTCTCTCTCTCTGAAACAGAACCACAGCCTGTCTGGTGTCTCTCTCTCTGAAACAGAACCACAGCCTGTCTGGTCTCTCTCTGAAACAGAACCACAGCCTGTCTGGTCTCTCTCTCTCTGAAACAGAACCACATCCTGTCTGGTGTCCCTCTCTCTGAAACAGAACCACAGCCTGTCTGGTGTCTCTCTCTCTGAAACAGAACCACATCCTGTCTGGTGTCTCTCTCTCTGAAACAGAACCACAGCCTGTCTGGTGTCCCTCTCTCTGAAGCAGAACCACAGCCTGTCTGGTCTCTCTCTGAAACAGAACCACAGCCTGTCTGGTGTCTCTCTCTGAAACAGAACCACAGCCTGTCTGGTGTCTCTCTCTGAAACAGAACCACAGCCTGTCTGGTCTCTCTCTCTGAAACAGAACCACAGCCTGTCTGGTCTCTCTCTCTCTGAAACAGAACCACAGCCTGTCTGGTCTCTCTCTCTCTGAAACAGAACCACAGCCTGTCTGGTCTCTCTCTCTGAAACAGAACCACAGCCTGTCTGGTGTCTCTCTCTCTGAAACAGAACCACAGCCTGTCTGGTGTCCCTCTCTCTGAAACAGAACCACAGCCTGTCTGGTCTCTCTCTGAGAGAACCACAGCCTGTCTGGTGTCTCTCTCTGAAACAGAACCACAGCCTGTCTGGTGTCTCTCTCTGAAACAGAACCACAGCCTGTCTGGTGTCTCTCTCTGAAACAGAACCACAGCCTGTCTGGTGTCTCTCTCTGAAACAGAACCACAGCCTGTCTGGTGTCTCTCTCTGAAACAGAACCACAGCCTGTCTGGTGTCCCTCTCTCTGAAACAGAACCACATCCTGTCTGTTGTCTCTCTCTGAAACAGAACCACAGCCTGTCTGGTGTCTCTCTCTCTGAAACAGAACCACAGCCTGTCTGGTGTCCCTCTCTCTCTGAAACAGAACCACAGCCTGTCTGGTCTCTCTCTCTCTGAAACAGAACCACATCCTGTCTGGTGTCCCTCTCTCTGAAACAGAACCACAGCCTGTCTGGTCTCTCTCTCTCTGAAACAGAACCACAGCCTGTCTGGTCTCTCTCTCTCTGAAACAGAACCACATCCTGTCTGGTGTCCCTCTCTCTGAAACAGAACCACAGCATGTCTGGTGTCTCTCTCTGAAACAGAACCACAGCCTGTCTGGTGTCCCTCTCTGAAACAGAACCACATCCTGTCTGGTGTCTCTCTCTCTCTCTGAAACAGAACCACATCCTGTCTGGTGTCTCTCTCTCTGAAACAGAACCACAGCCTGTCTGGTGTCCCTCTCTGAAACAGAGCCACAGCCTGTCTGGTGTCTCTCTCTGAAACAGAACCACAGCCTGTCTGGTGTCCCTCTCTCTGTAACTACCAAATCTATGTAATTTGTATTTATTTTATTTTTATTTAACCAGGCAAGTCAGTTAAGAACAAATTCTTATTTTCAATGACGGCCTGGGAACAGTGGGTTAACTGCCTGTTCAGGGGCAGAACACAGATTTACCTTGTCAGCTCAGGGGTTTGAACTTGCAACCTTCTGGTCACTAGTCCAACGCTCTTACCACTAGGCTACCCTGCGCCCCAGGGCATATACATTGTTAAATGTATATCTATATATCTATATTTTAATCATTTTACATGTAGTTGCAACCTCGATCACTCCTTGGCATGGAGGTTGGTTTATCACTATCACTGTTGACCTCTGCATCACCCTGTCATTCAAGCAATTTAGTCACGTCCAATGGTTAGTGTGTAGATCATTCAGCCATGCATCATCATCAGGCTCAGGTCTCTGGAAACCCAACCTGGCCACCTCCCATTTCAAATGATTCAATCCCTGTTGTTTACTCGCCAGGGGAGGGGGGCAGTCATCCCTCCATCCCACCCCCCCCTCTCTTCCATCATCTCTCCATCCGTCACTCTGTCTCTGACAGGTCGGCCAAATGCCGTGGAAGGTGACCAGCGTTGTATTGATCTCCTGTCAACGCTGGGAAGGAACAGGGCAGGAAGAAGCAGACATTATTACAGTAGGGGGTCGTGGACTGGGGGGGGGGGGCTCTCTTTCACCTTCCCTCTCTCTCTCTCCCTCTTTCTCTCTCTCTCTCTCTCTCCCTCTCTATCTTTCTCTCTCTCTCTTTCTCTCTCTGTCTCTCTCTCTCGCTCTTTCATTCTCTCTCTCTCATTCTCTCTCTGTCATTCTCTCTCTCTCTGTGTCTCTGTCTCTCTCTCTCTATCTTTCTCTGTCTCTCTCTCGCTCTTTAATTCTCTCTCTTCCATTCTCTCTCTCTCTTTCATTATCTATCTCTCTCTCTCTCTGTGTGTGTCTCTGTGTCTCTCTCTCTCTCTCTGTCTTTCTCTCTCTCTCTCTGTCTGTCTCTCTCTCTCTGTCTGTCTCTCTCTCTCTCTCTCTGTCTCTGTCTCTCTCTCTCTTTCTCTGTCTCTGTCTCTGTCTCTGTCTCGGTCTGTCTCTGTCTCTCTCTGTCTCTGTCTCTGTCTCTCTCTCTCTCTGTCTGTCTCTGTCTCTCTCTCTCTCTCTGCTTGTCTGTCTCTGTCTCTCTCTCTCTCTGTCTCTGTCTCACTCTCTGTCTGTTATCTCTCTCTCTCTCTCTATTACTTCTCTCAATTCAATTCAACAGGCTTTATTTTTTCATGGGAAACATATGTTTACATTGCCAAAACAACTGAAATAAACAATAGAAAGTGAACAGTAAACATCACACTCACAAAAGTTCCAAAATAATAATGACATTTCCATGTCATATTATCTGCAAATAGTTACAAATTACAAAGGGAAAATAAATAAGCTTAAATATAGGTTGTATTTACAATGGTGTTTGTTCTTCGCTGGCTTCCCTTTTCTTGTGACAACAGGTCAAACATCTTGCTGCTGTGATGGCACACTGTGGTATTTCACCCAGTAATATGGGAGCAAATCAAAAATCAAATATGTTTCTTATTCTTTGTGGGTCTGTTTAATCTGAGGTAAATATGTGTCTCTAATATGGTCATGCATTGGGCAGGAGGTTAAAAGTGCATATCAGTTACTCCCCAACTGACAACCAGGCCCAGCAGCCTCTCATCCAGACATATAGAACAGAAGGTTTCCATTTGGGACAGAGGCCCAGCAGCCTCTCATCCAGACATATAGAACAGAAGGTTTCCATTTGAGACAGAGGCCAGCAGCCTCTCATCCAGACATATAGAACAGGTTTCCATTTGAGACAGAGGCCAAGCAGCCTCTCATCCAGACATATAGAACAGGTTTCCATTTGAGACAGAGGCCCAGCAGCCTCTCATCCAGACATATAGAACAGGTTTCCATTTGGACAGAGGTCCAGCAGCCTCTCATCCAGACATATAGAACAGGTTTCCATTTGGAACAGAGGCCCAGCAGCCTCTCATCCAGACATATAGAACAGGTTTCCATTTGGGACAGAGGCCCAGCAGCCTCTCATCCAGACATATAGAACAGGTTTCCATTTGGAACAGAGGCCCAGCAGCCTCTCATCCAGACATATAGAACAGGTTTCCATTTGGAACAGAGGCCCAGCAGCCTCTCATCCAGACATATAGAACAGGTTTCCATTTGGGACTGAGGCCCAGCAGCCTCTCATCCAGACATATAGAACAGGTTTCCATTTTGGGACAGAGCCCAGCAGCCTCTCATCCAGACATATAGAACATGTTTCCATTTGGGACAGAGGCCCAGCAGCCTCTCATCCAGACATATAGAACAGGTTTCCATTTGGAACAGAGGCCCAGCAGCCTCTCATCCAGACATATGAATAGGTTTCCATTTGGGACAGAGGCCCAGCAGCCTCTCATCCAGACATATAGAACAGGTTTCCATTTGGGACAGAGGCCCAGCAGCCTCTCATCCAGACATATAGAACAGGTTTCCATTTGGGACAGAGGCCCAGCAGCCTCTCATCCAGACACATATAGAACAGGTTTCCAGACATATAGAACAGGTTTCCATTGGGAACAGAGGCCCAGCAGCCTCTCATCCAGACATATAGAACAGGTTTCCATTTGGGACACAGAGCCTCTCATCCAGACATAGAACAGGTTTCCATTGGGAAAGAGGCCCAGCAGCCTCTCATCCAGACATATAGAACAGGTTTCCATTTGGAACAGAGGCCCAGCAGCTCTCATCCAGACATATAGAACAGGTTTCCATTTGGGACAGAGGCCCAGCAGCCTCTCATCCAGACATATAGAACAGGTTTCCATTTGGAACAGAGGCCCAGCAGCCTCATCCAGACATATAGAACAGGTTTCCATTTGGGACAGAGGCCCAGCAGCCTCTCATCCAGACATATAGTCCAGAATCCAGGTTTCCATTGGGAACAGAGGCCCAGCAGCCTCTCATCCAGACATATAGAACAGGTTTCCATTTGGAACAGAGGCCCAGCAGCCTCTCATCCAGACATACAGAACAGGTTTCCATTGGGATCCAGACATATAAGGGTTTCCATTGGGAACAGAGGCAGCCTCTCATCCAGACATAATAGAACAGGTTTCCATTTGGAACAGAGGCCCAGCAGCCTCTCATCCAGACATATAGAACAGGTTTCCATTTGGAACAGAGGCCCAGCAGCCTCTCATCCAGACATATAGAACAGGTTTCCATTTGAGACAGAGGCCCAGCAGCCTCTCATCCAGACATATAGAACAGGTTTCCATTTGAGACAGAGGCCCAGCAGCCTCTCATCCAGACATATAGAACAGAAGTTTCCATTTGGGACAGAGGCCCAGCAGCCTCTCATCCAGACATATAGATCTTCAGAAGGTTTCCATTTGGAACAGAGGCCCAGCTTCAGCCTCTCATCCAGACATATAGAACTTTGCTTTTGGAACAGAGGCCCATATTTTACAAAGGGTAGAACAGGTTTCCATTTGGGACAGAGGTCCATGCAGGAGAAAATCCAGACATATAGAACAGGTTTCCATTTGGAACAGAGGCCCAGCAGCCTCTCATCCAGACATATAGAATCCAGACAGAGTTTCCATTTGGAACAGAGGCCCAGCAGCCTCATCCAGACATATAGAACAGGTTTCCATTTGGGAACAGAGGCCCAGCAGCCTCTCATCCAGACATATAGAACAGGTTTCCATTTTGGGACAGAGGTCCAGTGCCTCTCATCCAGACATATAGAACAGGTTTCCATTGGGAAAGAGGGCCCAGCAGCCTCTCATCCAGACATATAGAACAGGTTTCCATTGGGAACAGAGGTCCAGCAGCCTCTCATCCAGACAATAGAACAGAAGGTTTCCATTGGGACAGAGGCCCAGCAGCCTCTCATCCAGACATATAGAACAGGTTTCCATTTGGGACAGAGGCCCAGCAGCCTCTCATCCAGACATATAGAACAGGTTTCCATTGGGAACAGAGGTCCAGCAGCCTCATCCAGACACTATTAAACAGGTTTCCATTGGGAACAGAGGCCCAGCAGCCTCTCATCCAGACATATCAGAACAGGTTTCCATTGGGAACAGAGGTCCGAGGAAGTTCTCATCCAGACATATAGAACAGGTTTCCATTGGGAACAGAGGACCAGCAGCCTCTCATCCAGACATATAGAACAGGTTTCCATTTGGGACAGAGGCCCAACAGCCTCTCATCCAGACATATAGAACAGAAGGTTTCCATTTTAGGACAGAGGCCCAGCAGCCTACTATTAGACATACGAGATCTTCAAATAACACCCAGGAGCTCCCCACCTTCGCATCTTGCTCTCAGGCAATGTTTTAATTTACTTTGCTTCAATAGAACAAGCGGAGAGTTTTGTCCACAAAAGAGGTGAATTTACATAGTGGTTAAGTGCTAATAGAAGGGAGAATGAGAAACCAATTCTAAGTGAGGCTGTTATTTCTGGAAACGTGATTCACTTCTTCATTTAAATTCATTATTTTGATATTAAAAGGGAGAGGTTCTATTTAAACAGTGGTAATGTGTGTGTGTGTGTGTGTGTGTGCGTGTGTGTGTGTGTGTGTGTGTGTGTGTGTGTGTGTGTGTTCTGTTTGTGTGGTGTGTAATAGTGTGTGTGTGTGTGTTTAAATGTGTGTAAATGAGTGTTTGAAGATGGGTTACATGTCTAATCGTAATAAGACTTTTATAGTCGAGTTCCTACTGGCAAACAGGGTAATAGAAGGAAACGGAGAGTTCTATTTAAACAGGCTAATAGAAACGAGTTCTAGTTAAACAGGAGTAATAGAGGAAACAGGGGGGTACTATTTAAACAGGGTAATAGAGGAAGCGGAGAGTACTATGTAAACAGGGTAATAGAGGAACGGAGAGTTCTATGTAAACCGGGTAATAGAGGAAAACGGAGTACTATTTAAACAGGGTAATAGAGGAAAGCGGAGAGTACTATTTAAACAGGGTAATAGAGGAAACGGAGAGTTCTATTTAAACAGGTTAATAGAGGGAAACGGAGAGTACTATTTAAACAGGGTAATAGAGGGAAACGGAGTTCTATTTAAACAGGGTAATAGAGGAAACGGAGAGTACTATTTAAACAGGGTAATAGAGAGAGGAAAGCGAGAGTATAATTAAACAGGGTAATAGAAGAAACGGAGAGTTCTATTTAAACAGGGTAATAGAGAGGCAGAGTTCTACAAACAGGTAATAGAGGAAACGGAGAGTTCTATGTAAACAGGGTAATAGAGGAACGGAGAGTTCTATGTAAACAGGGTAATAGAGGGAACGGAGAGTTCTAGTTAATAGAGAGAGGTAACTGAGAGTACTTTTAAACAGGATAATGGAGAGAGGAAACTGTCCACTGTGTGCGTTTAAGTATGTATGTATGTATTTCTCCTCTCTCACTCTCCTCCCCCCTCTCTTCTCCCCTCCCTCCCCGCCACCTCTCCCCCATCGTCCCCTCCTCTCCTTCCCCTGAGTTTCTGTGTGACCTCCCTGACCTCCGTGACAGAGAGCCACACAAACATGAAGAAAGGACAAAGAAACTTCTGATTGAAGACTCTCATCTGTCATCTGGATGTTTCGCAGCGTCTCGCCGGATACACACACACACACACACACACACACACACACACACACACCACTCTCTGCCCTAACCCAGACGTCACAGTGGCATGCACATGGGCTGTTGTGGGGCCTAATCAGGATGGGTTTCGTGGTACAGCCTCTGAGTGACATCACTATCTCAATGGGCACTTACAGGATTGAACCATCTGGCCTGGGTCTAATGACTAACCCTCCAGCCATACAGTATATGATCCCCACATGACTGGGACTGGGGCTGGGACTGGGTCTGGGGACTGGGGACTGGGTACTGGGCTGGGACTGGGACTGGGGCTCTGGGGACTGGGTCTGGGGCTGGGACTGGTACTGGACTGGGACTGGGACTGGGACTGGGGCTGGGGCTGGGGACTGGGACTGGGACTGGGACTGGGTCTGGGGCTGGGACTGGGACTGGGTCTGGGACTGGGACTGGGGCTGGGGACTGGAGTCTGGGGTCTGGGGACTGGGTCTGGGGGACTGGGGACTGGGGACTGGGGACTGGGACTGGGGACTGGGACTGGGACTGGGACTGGGACTGGGGCTGGGGCTGGGTCTGGGGACTGGGACTGGGGCTGGGTCTGGGGTCTGGAGACTGGGACTGGGGACTGGGGACTGGGACTGGGGCTGGGGACTGGGACTGGGGCTGGGGACTGGGGCTGGGGACTGGGGGACTGGGGCTGGGGGGGCTGGGACTGGGGGACTGGGACTGGGGCTGGGGACTGGGACTGGGGCTGGGGACTGGGACTGGGGGCTGGGGCTGGGACTGGGACTGGGGCTGGGTCTGCTGGGGCTGGAGTCTGGGGACTGGGGCTGGGACTGGGGACTGGGAGACTGGGACTGGGGCTGGGGACTGTGTCTGGGGACTGGGACTGGGACTGGGACTGGGACTGGGGCTGGGTCTGGGGACTGGGGACTGGGACTGGGGGGGCTGGGGCTGGGACTGGGGCTGGGACTGGGGCTGGGACTGGGACTGGGGCTGGAGACTGGGACTGGGGCTGGGACTGGGGACTGGGACTGGGACTGGGGCTGGGACTGGTACTGGACTGGTACTGGGGGGGACTGGGGACTGGGACTGGGGCTGGGACTGGGACTGGGTCTGGGACTGGGGCTGGGGACTGGTACTGGGGCTGGGACTGGGACTGGGACTGGGGCTGGGGACTGGGGCTGGGACTGGGGCTGGGGACTGGGACTGGGACTGGGACTGCTGGGGGGGACTGGGGCTGGGGTCTGGGGGCTGGGACTGGGGACTGGGACTGGGACTAGGACTGGGGCTGGGACTGGGCTGGGACTGGGGCTGGGACTGGGGCTGGGACTGGGGCTGCATGGGGCTGCATGGACTGGGACTGCATGGGACTGGGACTGGGGCTGGGACTGGGGACTGGGGCTGGGACTGGGGCTGCATGAGACTGGGACTGGGACTGGGCTGGGACTGCATGGGCTGGGGGCATGAGGGGGACTGGGACTGAGGGCTGGGACTGGGACTGGGGCTGGGACTGGGGCTGGGGCTGGGGACTGGGGACTGGGACTGGGGCTGGGATGGGGACTGCATGGGACTGGGACTGGGACTGGGACTGGGACTGCATGGGCTGGGACTGATGGGGACTGGGACTGAGACTGGGGCTGCATGGGACTGGGGCTGGGGACTGCACTGGGACTGGGGCTGGGACTGCATGGGACTGGGGCTGGGACTGGGATGGGGGGCTGGGACTGCACTGGGGCTGGGACTGCATGGGGCTGGGACTGGGACTGGGACTGGGCTGGAATTAGATGGGGCTGCATCAATGGGCTCAATGATGGTTATGGGGCTGGGGATGATGGTTAGACATGGGGCTCAATGGGGACAGGTCAGTGGCATGGGGCTGGAGCGTCAGGGGTTCCTGTGATTGTATTTCTTTGTCTGTTTTCCTGGCTGCCCTTCCCCGATGCCCACTAGGGCTGGAAAAGATGAACCAGGAAGAGTCGTCAGCCAACTGGACTGGGGCTTCGTTCTTTTGTTTTGCTAACACTGGTTATCAGTGGGAGATTCATCATATCGTTTCACACATGGGCTGGTGGGATTTCATTTGGAAGACAATGCAGAACCGAAGGGTGTTCTGGGGTCAGGACGATGGGACTATTAGTTAGAAACCTGACATGTCTTCTCTCTTCTCTCTCTCTCTCTCTCTCTCTCTCTCTCTCTCTCTCTCTCTCTCTTGGGCTGGGTGTTTTTGGAGTTTGAGTGTTTGGTGTGGGATAGGGGAGGTTAATGCTGTTTTTAGGATGGGACTGGGGGTTGGAAGGTGGGCCGCAATGGGACTGGGACATGGGGATAGGTCAGATACTGCTCGGGCTGAACAGGGGACTGGGACATTCTGGGACTGGTGTGTTCATGGGGCTGGTAGGCTAATTGCTAGGGAATATTTGTAAGGGATGTGTTGAGGTGTCTTTCCACCTCTCTCTACAGCCTCCGTTTATTAGGACAAATTAGGGACTGCATAGGGTAAGTTTGCTGCGGTTTCCGTGTACTGGGCTGCCGTTAAGACGTTGTTTCGTTCAGGACAAGTGGGGCTGTGCATTTTAAAGTGGGGCTGGGGAGGGGGGCTCTATGGGTTTTGCCAGCTATAGTCTGCCGGTGTGAGTGTGGGGACTTGGGGCACAAGGGCTGGCCATGGGGCTGGGGGAAATTCTCAAAATGCATGGGACAGACAGCATATGGCTGCATGGGGCTGCATAGGGCTGCATGGGACTGGGCCTAGACATATGGCCCTAGTCATGCTATGGAGGGTGGTGCAGATGATGCTGGGCTAGCTGGAGGGTGGTGTGGCATGGGATGCTGCAGAGGATACTGCGGTCAGGTTATTCTAGTGGATGAGGAGAGTATAGTGGGGAAGTGTAAGAGATTAGGGGGAGGAGGAGGGTGTCTGGGGCTGCATGGGGCTGTTGCTGTGGCCCTGGGAGAAAGAGCTGGTCATGGGGAGATAGGGCTGAGGAAGAGGATGAGGGTTATTTTTTTCTGGGACTAGGGGCTGCATGACTGCAAGGTTCCTGAATGGACTGGGGCTTTTTTCCTGATGGGACTGGGGCTGCATGGGACGGTTTAGGTTGAGGAAGTGGGTCTAATAGTACGGGACTGACACTGTTTAAATGTTTAATTTCTGGGACTTTGCTATTGGCTCTGCTTGCTTTTCTCCCAATTCTTATGGAGACTCTTCGGGTAGGCTCGCTGCATGGGGAGATGCGGGATGGGACTGGCAAAAAAAAGTACTGGGACTGGAGACATGTGATGTAGTGAATGAAGTTGATTGGGGGCTCTGGTTGAAGGGCAAGTGTGGGATGGGACAAATCTTAGGCAGGTGTGGCAGTCCTTTTTGGGACTGGCTGTAAAAATTTGCTGGGACTGCATGGGACTGCATAAATGGGCGCCTAACACAGGGAGAAAAGAGGGGTTCTTGGGAGTCTGCATGGGACTGCATCGGAGGGCTGGAACTGTACAATGGATTTTACAAAAGACAGAAATGGGGACTGCATGGACTGGTTTGGCTGCATAGGGCTGCATGGGGACTGGGCCTTGGAAGGCTGTACCATCAGAGCAATTAGGCTGCTGGGTGCTAACCATTCTCCCAGTGGGGTTTTGGATCACCACACTAACCATGGCTCCTGCATTTCGGGACTCAATTAGACAGCTTTTTGTCATGGTTTCTAGACTTTTTGGATGGGCTAGCGACAGGGTCTCTGCAATGATGGCTGCAAAGACAGGCTCAATCCTCAGAGGCTAGGAGAGTATTGGGGCTGCATTGGAGATGGAGGGGCAAGGCAATGTAGGCCTCCAGGCTGCAGGGACCTGGGCAGTTTGGCTGGTTGTAAGACTAGGTTCTCCATGGGAGATGGATGCTCCCAGCTGCTTCTTCTTTGGTTTGGCTGCAGGTCATATGGCTGTCTGATGGGCGGGTGACCTAGCATGTGGGAGTGGACTGCAATTGTATGGGCTGCATGGTGGCTGGACATGGGGCTGCAGAGGATGGGACATTCCTCTGTTGTCAGAACTGGGAGGCAGTAAGCCAGATGTCCCGATGCGGACCCGGGGTCGATGGACTTCCAGTGGAATTTTACAAAAATTCTGGGGACAATTGGACAGGATTTCTTTTGCGTGTTGCGAAATGCGTCGTGGTAGGAGACTGGGACTGCCGTCGGGCGCTCTGACTCTCCTGCCCAGGGGACTTGTGTGAACTTAAGAACTGGATGTGGCATTACTCTGTGACAGGCCAAGGTCCTCTCTAATTCTATGGACCAAACATATTGTGTGCACTGGAACTGACATGTTGGACTTGTCAGTGGGACTCTATGGGACTGGGGCTGATCAAGATTGTATGGGAGTATCTGCATAATGGGCTGGGACTGGGAAGAGTTTTCCTGGTGAAGCTGTTGTATGCTGGGGCGTCATGTATGGTTATGGGGCTGGGCCTGGGTGAGACTTAGACAAGGATTGGGATGGAACTGGCGCTGCCGGAAGCATGAACAGTCTCAGCATATGCAGATGATGATGAGGGCAAGATCAGGAACTGAGGAAGGTTGAGAACTTCATCAGCTAAGGTCTGAGCAAAGCTCTGTTATGTGGGACTGGGGGTAGGGACTCAGGGTTTGCAGTGGTTGAAGGGCTTAAGTTCCTGGGCTTTGAACTGGGGAGGGGCTGTCACAGGCAGGTCAAGATTGGCCACTGGTTATCATAATCAGTGGTTCTTCCTTATGGCATAAACTGGCAGGGTCAGACCTGCAGCAAGCTGGTTTCTTTTGGTCGGGACATCATGATGGTTAGACAGGTCCTGGTGGAACTGGAGAGTTGCTTTCCGACTAAAGGGTTGCTGTATGATGTTGGCTGGAGGAACCAGCATGCGCTGCTGAGCCGGGATTAGGGTTGGACCGGCACTGTTCTCATGAAGCTGGAGAGGCTGATGGTTCTCAGAACTCTGGTCCCTGGCAGCTGCTGATGGTTAGTGGGCAGTGACGGGTCAGGTGTTATGGCAGGTCGGATCTGTTGAGACCTGGGAGGATTTGAGATGCTTTAGGCTGCTGGAGATTCCTGGAGGAGGTCCAGGAGAGCTTTAGTTGTTTGAGAAAAGGGAGAGGGGCCACCAATGTTCCCGCCACTGCAGGTAGCCAGAGACTGGGGACTGGCAAGGGGGTCTGAGGATGGAAAAGATGAACCTGGGGAGTTTGAGGATGTGGGAGGTCGTCATTAGCCAACTGAAGACATCAGTGGCAGCAACGCTCTACAAACCCCCAGTTCTCCAGTGGAGGGTTCTTCATGGAGCTCCAGCTGGTTGATCCGGGGAATTGTCCTTTCTGTCAAATGATTCATCATGTGTTTTCTGTGTGCACCAGGTTTCACTCAATGTCTGCTTGTGGTTTTTGCTGGATGTTTATAATGGGATACAGGTCTGGAGAAGAAAAATGTGTTTTGTTGAATTTTTGTTTGCTCAGGCAAAGGTCATTTGGAGGAACAGGGGTCAAAGGTGGGGGGATAACAGACCCTTTACTACTGTTTAATGGGATGGTCGTTATAAAATGATCAAATGTGTGGAGATGTTTGAGAGATATGGTGTGTTGGGGGGCTGTCTGTATTGCTGGGGACATGTGGTAGATGGAAAGATGAGTATGGTACATGTTGCTACAGGATATATTTTTATTTTTATTTTTAGGAGGGGGGGTGAGTTTTAAATGAATTGAGAATATTTCAATAAAAAAAGAAAGACCAAAAGTCAAAAGTCAAAAAGTCTCTCTCTTCTCTCTCTCTCTCTCCCTCTCTCTCTCTCTCTCTCTCTCTCCATCTGTCTCTCTCTCTCTCCCTCTCCCCCTCCCTCTCCCTCTCTCCCTCTCCCTCTCCCTCTCTCTCTCTCTCTCTCTGTCTCTCTCTCTCTCTCTCTGTCTCTCTCTCTTCTCTCTCTCTCTCTCTCTCTCTCTCTCTCTCCTTTGTTCCTGTGCCAGGCGATCACCTTCTGTGGTCCGAGTCTTTCATGTGCCAGATGTGCTCTGTTGGAGGTTTGCCAAGGGCGTGTGCTGGCACGTAGAGGGACACACAGACACACTCACATGTAAACGCACACGCTCACTTGCAACACATTGTTCATATACATACACAGATACAGTACACGCAGAGGGACACACAGACACAGTCACATGTAAACGCACACGTGCAACACATTGCTCATATACATACACAGATACAGTACACGCAGAGGGACACACAGACACACTCATGTAAACGCACACGCTACAACACATTGCTCATATACATGACATACATGCTGGTTCACTGATCAAAACACATTAAACATATACTGGAGAGATGTGACCCTCTCTGACTGAAGATAACATACTGCTGCTGAACGTCCTCTAGAGAGGGAGAGAGTGGGAGAGTGATAGAGAGAGAGACACTCCAGTTGGCTGTACCTAAACTCTTTAACATCATCCTCAGCTCTGGCATCTTCTCCAATATCTGGAACCAGGGACTGATCACCCCAATCCACAAAAGTGGAGACAAATTTGACCCCAATAACTACCGGGGATATGAGTCAACAGTAACCTTGGGAAAATCCTCTGCATTATCATTAACAGCAGACTCGTGTATTTCCTCAGAGAAAACAATGTACTGAGCAAATGTCAAATTAGCTTTTTACCAAATTACCGTACGACAGACCACGTATTCACCCTCCACACCCTAATTGACAACCAAACAAACCAAAACAAAGACAAAGTCTTCTCATGCTTTTTTGAGGCACCCAGCCTCACTCTAGATCTTCTGCACAATCTGAAGGAAAATGTCCTGGGCCATGACAGACCTTGCCCTGACAGACCTGATCTGACAGACCTGATTCTGTCCCCAGACCAAGGAGGGCCCTGACAGACCTGGGCCTGACAGACCTTCCCTGACAGACCTGGGCCCTGACAGACCTGGGCCCTGACAGACCTGGGCCCTGACAGTAAATCTCAGTCAGACAAAACAAATTGCGTTCAAAAAAGGTCCAGTCGCCACGACCACAAATACAAATTTGATCTAAACATTGTTGCCCAAGAACACACAAAAAACTATACATACCTCGGCCTAAACATCAGCGCCACCGGTAGCTTCCACAAAGCTGTGAACGTTCTGAGAGACAAGGCAAGAAGGGCATCCTATGCCATCAAAATGAAAATAACATTTCACATACCAATTAGACCCATTCTCTGTTTAAGGCCAAATAGCATTCTAGTTTGCTCTGTTTTTTTGTAAATTCTTTCCAATGTGTCAAGTAATTATCTTCGGCAGGGTAGCCTAGTGGTTAGAGCGTTGGACTAGTAACCGGAAGATTGCAAGTTCAAATCCCCGAGCTGATAAGGTACAAATATGTCGTTCTGCCCTTGAACAGGCAGTTAACGCACTGTTCCCAGGCCGTCATTGAAAATAAGAATTTGTTCTTAACTGACTTGCCTGGTTAAATAAAGGTAAAAAAAGACCCAACCAAATCATGAGAAAACAAAAAGATCATTACTTGACACATTGGAAAGAATTTACAAAAAACAGGGCAAACTAGAATGCTATTTGGCCCTACACAGAGAGTACACAGCGACAGAATACCTGACCACTGTGATTGACCCAAATTTAAGGAAAGATTTGACTATGTACAGACTCAGTGAGCATAGCCTTGCTATTGAGAAAGGCCGCAGTAGGCTCTCAAGAGAAGACAGGCTATGTGCTCACTGCCCACAAAATGAGGTGGAAACTGAGCTGCACTTCCTAACCTCCTGCCCAATGTATGACCATATTAGAGACACATATTTCCCTCAGATTACCAAGACCCAGAAAATAATTTCAAAACAAATCTCATTTTGATAAACTCCCATATCTACTGTGACATCACATCAGCAAGATTTGTGACCTGTTGCCACAAGAAAAGGGCAACCAGTGAAGAACAAACACCATTGTAAATACAACCCATATTTATGTTTATTTATTTTCCCTTTTGTACTTTAATTATTTACACATCATTATAAGACTGTAAAATTGATTTGAGAGAGAGAGAGACAGAGAGAGAGGGGAGGGAGAGAGAGACGGGGAGAGAGTTGGGAGGGGAGAGAATGAGAGAGAGAGAGAGATGGAGGGAGAGAGATGGGAGGGGGAGAGGGAGGGGAGAGAGATGGGGGATAGAGAGAGAGAGAAGGAGGGGAGGGTGAGAGAGAGAGAGAAAGAGAGAGAGAGAAGGAGGTATACCTACATGATTGCCCTGTTTTTACGCAAACATATTTCGTGTTGTTGAACACTTTGAAGGTGAACGGAAAAGCTCTGTAGCAACGAACCGCCCCTTGCTGTCTCTGCCTGGCCGGTTCCCCTCTTTCCACGGGGATTTTCTGCCTCTAACCCTATTACAGGGGCTGAGTCACTGGCTTACAGGTGCTCTTTCATGCCGTCCTTAGGAGGGGTGCGTCACTTGAGTGGTTTGAGTCACTGATGTGATCTTCCTGTCTGGGTTGGCGCCCCCCCCTTGGGTTGTGCCGTGGCGGAGATCTTTGTGGGCTATACTCGGCCTTGTCTCAGGATGGTAAGTTGGTGGTTGAAGATATCCCTCTAGTGGTGTGGGGGCTGTGCTTTGGCAAAGTGGGTGGGGTTATATCCTTCCTGTATGGCCCTGTCCGGGGGTGTCCTCGGATGGGGCCACAGTGTCTCCTGACCTCTCCTGTCTCAGCCTCCAGTATTTATGCTGCAGTAGTTTATGTGTCGGGGGGCTGGGGTCAGTTTGTTATATCTGGAATATTTCTCATGTCCTATCCTGTGTCCTGTGTGAATTTAAGTGTGCTCTCTCTAATTCTCTCTTTCTCTCTTTCTTTCTGTCTCTCGGAGGACCTGAGCCCTAGGACCATGCCTCAGGACTACCTGGCATGATGACTCCTTGCTATCCCCAGTCCACCTGGCTGTGCTGCTGCTCCAGTTTCAACTGTTCTGCCTGTGATTATTATTATTTGACCATGCTGGTCATTTATGAACATTTGAACATCTTGGCCATGTTCTGTTATAATCTCCACCCGGCACAGCCAGAAGAGGACTGGCCACCCCACATAGCCTGGTTCCTCTCTAGGTTTCTTCCTCGGTTTTGGCCTTTCTAGGTAGTTTTTCCTAGCCACCGTGCTTCTACACCTGCATTGCTTGCTGTTTGGGGTTTTAGGCTGGGATTCTGTAGAGCACTTTGAGATATCAGCTGATGTACAAAGGGCTATATAAATTTGATTTGATTTGAGGAGATTGGCATTTGATTTTGATTTGAGGAGAAGAGAAGATTGGCAAGATTGGCAGGAGGAGAAGTGTTGGCAGGATAGAAGATTGGTTGGCAGGAGGAGAAGATTGGCAAGATTGGCAGGAGGAGAAGATTGGCAAGATTGGCAGGAGGAGAAGTTGGCAAGATTGGCAGGAGGAGAAGATTGGCAAGATTGGCAGGAGGAGAAGATTGGCAAGATTGGCAGGAGGAGAAGTTTGGCAAGATTGGCAGGAGGAGAAGATTGGCAAGATTGGCAGGAGGAGAAGATTGGCAAGATTGGCAAGAGGAGAAGTTTGGCTAGATTGAGGAGGAAAGATTGGCAAGATTGGCAGGAGGAATGGAGGACGTTGTGAGATGCCTTCAAAACCGTCCGCTGGGGGCAACAGTAGCAGAATGAGGTAGGCCCTATTCTCATCAACAGACTGGTGTTTTAAGAGGGCGTTGTGGAAGGGGATGGCAGAATGAGGTAGGCCCTATTCTCTCAACAGACTGGGTTGATTTAAATGGTCTGTTTTCATCAACAGACTGGTTTTTTACGAACTTTTGGAAGGGGATGGGAGAATGAGGTAACTCTACTCTCATCAACAGACTGGTGTTTTGTGATGTGACGAAGGGATGGCAGATGGAGTTGGATTGCGCATCAGACTGTGAGAGGGCTTGTTGGATGGGGATGGCAGATGGAGGATACTGACTGGTGTTTTACGAGGCGTTGTGGAAGGGGATGGCAGAATGAGGTAGGCCCTACTATCAACAGACTGGTGTTTTTCCGTTGTGGAAGGGGATGGCAGAATGAGGTAGGCCCTACTTTCATCAACAGACTGGCTGTTTTTCCGACGTTGTGGAAGGGGATGGCAGTGAGGTAAGCCCTACTCTCATCAACAGACTGGTGTTTTACGAGGTCGTTGTGGAAGGGGACGGCAGAATGAGGCTTAGCTCTGGCTCCTAGGGTTGTTTTAAATGGTTTGTTTTTCTTTTAACTCTTTCCCATACCTTATTAACCCTTAAACTTCAGTATTCAGAACGAATGCCTAAAGTTATTCTTTGTGATGTGACGTTTAACTGAAACGTTGGATTGCGCAGTGAGACTGTGAGTTGTTGGATGGGGGAACCGGATAACTGAGGCTGTTTTTCCGACGCGTCGGTGCGTTTTCGTTACTGAGGCTGTTTTTTCGACGCGGCCGGTGCGTTTCCGTTAACTGAGGCTGTTTTCCGACGCGTCGGTGCGTTTCCGTTACTGAGGCTGTTTTCCGACGCGTCGGTGCGTTTCCGTTACTGAGGCTGTTTTTCCGACGCGTCGGTGCGTTTCCGTTACTGAGGCTGTTTTTCCGACGCGGCCGGTGCGTTTCCGTTACTGAGGCTGTTTTTCCGACGCCGGTGCGTTTCCGTTACTGAGGCTGTTTTCCGACGCGTCGGTGCGTTTCCGTTACTGCGCCTGTCTGAGGCGGTTTAGCTGAGCTCAGGGGACGACTGAATCTTCTCCTGTCCGCCCGGCGATGCCAGATTGACAGACGTATGCGCGGCGTCACGGCAACGGAACGATCTCTGTCAACGTCAGACACAGCGTCGTCAGGGATACGGAATAATGGAAGGATGGGGTGGTGGTTTAGGGATGACAGACAGACAGTTAACTTAATAAACCTGTAGAGAGAGATGACTCCATAAATAGTCTGCTCTGTTCTGTCTTACATCACGTTGAAAACTATATCAGAACAGAACAGCCATGACTGACAGATAAATATATAGAACTAGTATAATAGAACAGCCATGACTGACAGAGAAGTATAGAACTAGTATAATACAACAGCCATTACTGACAGAGACATATAGAACTAGTATAATAGAACAGCCATTACCGACAGAGGACATATAGAACTAGTATAATAGAACTGCCATTACTGACATAGACATATAGAACTAGTATAATAGAACTGCCTTGACTGACAGAGAAGTATAGAAAGTATAGAACAGCCATGGCTGACAGAGAAGTATAGAACTAGTATAATAGAACAGCCATTACTGACAGAGACATATAGAACTAGTATAATAGAACAGCCATTACCGACAGAGGACATATAGAACTAGTATAATAGAACTGCCATTACTGACATAGACATATAGAACTAGTATAATAGAACAGCCATTACCGACAGATAAATATATAGAACTAGTATAATAGAACTGCCTTGACTGACAGAGACATATAGAACTAGTATAATAGAACAGCCATGACTGACAGAGACATATAGAACTAGTATAATAGAACTGCCATTACCGACAGAGGACATATAGAACTAGTATAATAGA
>NW_027003573.1:35000-37500 GCF_036934945.1 Oncorhynchus masou masou
AATCAGAATTCAAGATTCAAACCACCCAGTTTATAATACACATCTAGGTGTTTCTGATTACAGGTGTTTTATGTTAATCTACCAGGTATATTATATATTAATCTACCAGGTATATTATATATAAATCTACCAGGTATATTATATATTAATCTAGGTATATTATATATTAATCTACCAGGTATATTATATATTAATCTACCAGGTATATTATATATTAATCTACCAGGTATATTATATCTATATATTATATATTAATCTACCAGGTATATTATATATTAATCTACCAGGTATATTATATATTAATCTACCAGGTATATTATATATTAATCTACCAGGTATATTATATATTAATCTACCAGGTATATTATATATTAATCTACCAGGTATATTATATATTAATCTACCAGGTATATTATATATTAATCTAGGTATATTATATATTAATCTACCAGGTATATTATATATTAATAGGTATATTATATATTAATCTACCAGGTATATTATATATTAATCTACCAGGTATATTATATATTAATCTACCAGGTATATTATATATTAATCTACCAGGTATATTATATATTAATCTACCAGGTATATTATATATTAATCTACCAGGTATATTATATATTAATCTACCAGGTATATTATATATTAATCTACCAGGTATATTATATTCTATATATATTATATATTAATCTACCAGGTATATTATATATTAATCTACCAGGTATATTATATATTAATCTACCAGGTATATTATATATTAATCTACCAGGTATATTATATATTAATCTACCAGGTATATTATATATTAATCTACCAGGTATATTATATATTAATCTACCAGGTATATTATATATTAATCAGGTATATTATATATTAATCTACCAGGTATATTATATATTAATCTACCAGGTATATTATATATTAATCTACCAGGTATATTATATATTAATCAGGTATATTATATATTAATCTACCAGGTATATTATATATTAATCTACCAGGTATATTATATATTAATCTACCAGGTATATTATATATTAATCTACCAGGTATATTATATATTAATCTACCAGGTATATTATATATTAATCTACCAGGTATATTATATATTAATCTACCAGGTATATTATATATTAATCTACCAGGTATATTATATATTAATCTACCAGGTATATTATATATTAATCTACCAGGTATATTATATATTAATCTACCAGGTATATTATATATTAATCTACCAGGTATATTATATATTAATCTAGGTATATTATATTAATCTACCAGGTATATTATATATTAATCTGCCAGGTGTTTATATATTAATCTACCAGTCTATATTATATAGTCAATCTACGTCAGGTATTAACGATTGAAGATGTATTTTTGGATGTTAGGTGTTGTTGGATGAGGAGAATCTAGGAAACATCTTAATACGGTTATTATTAGATCTACCAGGTACTGAGTAGTTCACAAGTTGGATGAATGGACTAGGAAACATCTAGATCTGTCTAGGTATGGTAGTTTAATTGGATGAAGAGACTCTAGGAAACATCTAGATCTGTCTAGGTACTTGGTAGTTCAATAGTTGGATGAATTGACTAGGAAACATCTAGATCTGTCTAGGTACCTGGTAGTTCAGTAGTTGGATGAATTGACTAGGAAACATCTAGATCTGTCTAGGTACCTGGTAGTTCAGTAGTTGGATGAATTGACTAGGAAACATCTAGATCTGTCTAGGTAACTGGTAGTTCACAAGTTGGATGAGGAGACTCTAGGAAACATCTAGATCTGTGTAGGTACCTGGTAGTTCACTAGTTGGATGAGGAGACTAGGAAACATCTAGACCTGTCTAGGTACCTGGTAGTTCAGTTGTTGGATGAATTGACTAGGAAACATCTAGATCTGTCTAGGTACCTGGTAGTTCAGTAGTTGGATGAATTGACCAGGAAACATCTAGATCTGTCTAGGTACCTGGAAGTTCACAAGTTGGATGAGGAGACTAGGAAACATCGAGATCTGTGTAGGTACCTTGTAGTTCACTAGTTGGATGAGGAGACTAGGAAACATCTAGATCTGTCTAGGTACCTGGTAGTTCACTAGTTGGATGAATTGACTAGGGAAACATCTAGATCTGTCTAGGTACCTGGTAGTTCACAAGTTGGATGAGGAGACTAGGAAACATCGAGATCTGTTTAGGTACCTGGAAGTTCACAAGTTGGATGAGGAGACTAGGAAACATCGAGATCTGTGTAGGTACCTTGTAGTTCACTAGTTGGATGAGAAGACTAGGAAACATCTAGATCTGTCTAGGTACTTGGAAGTTCACAAGTTGGATGAGGAGACTAGGAAGCATCGAGATCTGTGTAGGTACCTTGTAGTTCACTAGTTGGATGAGGAGACTAGGAAACATCTAGATCTGTGTAGGTACCTGGTAGTTCACAAGTTGGATGAGGAGACTCTAGGAAACATCTAGATCTGTGTAGGTACCTGGTAG
>NW_027003573.1:45000-67500 GCF_036934945.1 Oncorhynchus masou masou
ACAGACAGAGTAACAGACGGAGTAACAGCAACAGACAGGATAACAGACAGAGTAACAGACAGAGTAACAGACAGAGTAACAGACGGAGTAACAGACATGGTAACAGACAGAGTAACAGACAGAGTAACAGACAGAGTAACAGACAGAGTAACAGACAGAGTAACAGACAGGGTAACAGACAGGGTAACAGACAGGGTAACAGACAGGGTAACAGACAGAGTAACAGACAGGGTAACAGACAGAGTAACAGACAGAGTAACAGACAGAGTAACAGACAGGGTAACAGACAGGGTAACAGACAGAGTAACAGACAGAGTAACAGACGGAGTAACAGCAACAGACAGGATAACAGACAGAGTAACAGACAGAGTAACAGACAGAGTAACAGACAGAGTAACAGACATGGTAACAGACATGGTAACAGACAGAGTAACAGACAGGGTAACAGACAGAGTAACAGACAGAGTAACAGACAGGGGTAACAGACAGGGTAACAGACAGAGTAACATACAGAGTAACAGACAGAGTAACAGACAGGTTAACAGACAGAGTAACAGACAGGGTAACAGACAGAGTAGCAGACAGGGTAACAGACAGGGTAACAGACAGGGTAACAGACAGAGTAACAGACAGAGTAACAGACAGGGTAACAGACAGAGTAACAGACAGAGTAACAGACAGAGTAACAGACGGAGTAACAGCAACAGACAGGATAGCAGACAGGGTAACAGACAGAGTAACAGACAGGGTAACAGACAGAGTAACAGACAGAGTAACAGACAGAGTAACAGACAGGGTAACAGACAGAGTAACAGACATAGTAACAGACAGGGTAACAGACAGAGTAACAGACAGAGTAACAGACAGGGTAACAGACAGAGTAACAGACAGAGTAACAGACAGAGTAACAGACAGGGTAACAGACAGAGTAACAGACAGGGTAACAGACAGGGTAACAGACAGAGTAACAGACAGGGTAACAGACAGGGTAACAGACAGGGTAACAGACAGAGCAACAGACAGAGTAACAGACAGAGTAACAGACAGGGTAACAGACAGGGTAACAGACAGACTAACAGACAGATATGGACTGAGAGAGGGGTGAGGAGAGGGGTAACACTGGGTGACACATCTCCAGAGGAAGCAGGGTGTCAGGGAATAAAACCCCTCCAGTTTACACCTGGACTGTAGGTGATCAGAAACAGTGGAGCAGCTCGACTTGGGCAGTGAAGGAGACACACACACTGTTCTACAATGTTACGTACAAATCCTTGACCAAAAGGGTTCAACCTCACTTCACCCCTCTGTCTCTTTCCTTCTCTTCCTCCCTCCCTTGTTCCTTCCTTCCTCTCCACATCAGGACAACAACCTGACATTGCCTTCAATGATGATTCACACTTAGGGAGAGAGGGAGGGAGAGGGAGGGTAGAGAGAGGAGGGATGGGGAGAGAGAGATAGAGATGGGTAGAGAGAGGAGGGATGGGGAGAGAGAGATAGATGGGTAGAGAGAGGGAGGGATGGGGAGAGATAGAGATGGGTAGAGAGAGGGAGGGATGGGAGAGAGAGATAGATGGGTAGAGAGAGGGAGGGATGGGGAGAGAGAGAGGAGAGATGGGTAGAGAGGGGAGGGATGGGAGAGAGAGATAGATGGGTAGAGAGAGGGAGGGATGGGGAGAGAGAGATAGAGATGGGTAGAGAGAGGGAGGGATGGGGAGAGAGATAGAGATGGGTAGAGGAGGGAGGGATGGGGAGAGATAGAGATGGGTAGAGAGAGGGAGGGATGGGGAGAGAGAGATAGAGATGGGTAGAGAGAGGGAGGGATGGGGAGAGATAGAGATGGGTAGAGAGAGGAGGGATGGGGAGAGAGAGAGAGAGAGAGAGAGCAGGATGAGGCAGCAGCAGAGGGGAGGAGAGCAGGATGAGGCAGCAGCAGAGGGGAGGAGAGCAGGATGAGGCAGCAGCAGAGAGGGGAGGAGAGCAGGGTGAGGCAGCAGCAGAGGGGAGGACAGGATGAGGCAGCAGCAGAGGGGAGGAGAGCAGGATGAGGCAGCAGCAGAGGGGAGGAGAGCAGGGTGAGGCAGCAGCAGAGGGGAGAGAGAGCAGGATGATGCAGCAGCAGAGGGGAGGAGAGCAGGGTGAGGCATCAGTAGAGGGGAGGAGAGCAGGGTGAGGCAGCAGCAGAGGGGAGGAGAGCAGGGTGAGGCAGCAGAAGAGGGGAGGAGAGCCAGGATGAGGCAGCAGTAGAGGGGAGGAGAGCAGGGTGAGGCAGCAGTAGAGGGGAGGAGAGCAGGGTGAGGCAGCAGCAGGGGAGGAGAGCAGGGTGAGGCAGCAGCAGAGGGGAGGAGAGCAGGGGAGGCAGCAGCAGAGGGAGGAGAGCAGGGTGAGGCAGCAGCAGAGGGGAGGAGAGCAGGATGAGGCAGCAGCAGAGGGGAGGAGAGCAGGATGAGGCAGCAGCAGAGGGGAGGAGAGCAGGGTGAGGCAGCAGCAGAGGGGAGGAGAGCAGGATGAGGCAGCAGCAGAGGGGAGGAGAGCAGGGTGAGGCAGCAGCAGAGGGGAGGAGAGCAGGGTGAGGCAGCAGCAGAGGGGAGGAGAGCAGGGTGAGGCAGCAGCAGAGGGGAGGAGAGCAGGGGTGAGGCAGCAGCAGAGGGGAGGAGAGCAGGATGAGGCAGCAGCAGAGGGGAGGGAGAGCAGGGCTGACACAGCGAAGCATGAAACATCAGTAGAGAACTCATCACAATGCTCAACTGCAGAGCTAGGCTTCGTCCCTAATCTCACCGTATGCGAGAGGAGAGGAGAGGAGAGGAGAGGGAGAGGAGAGAAGAGGAGAGGAGAGGAGAGGAGAGGAACAGGAAGAGAAGAGGAGAGGTTGTATCACTGCATTCTCTCTGTAAGCTGAGGAGAGGAGAAGGAGAGGAGGAGAGGAGAGGAGAGGAGATGTACAGGAAGAGGAGAGGAGACGGAGAGGAGAGGAGAGGAGAGGAGGAGGGAGGGGGAGAGGAGAGGAGAGGAGAAGGAGAGGAGGAGAGGAGAGAGAGGGAGAGGATGATTATCATGTTTTCCTCTTGCTTGGATTCTTTCTATTCCTCCTCAAAAGGACACAAAGACACAGCTCTGTCCTCTCCATAATGTGTCCCAAATGGAAACCTGTTCCCTATTTAGTGCTCTATTTTTGCCAGGACCAATAGGTAATGCACTATATAGGGACAGGCTGCCATTTATGACTCAGGCCTGTACGCTACATCTGTTCATTCATTCAATGTCTTTAATGCTCAGTGAGAATTGTGCTGGAACCCAGTCAGGGTGATCTGATTGGCTCGGAGCGTTACACTTTCTTCCACGCAGAGTATTCTGCTAGCAGACTATATTATACTGAATCATATTACATCCTATCAGGCTGCTGGACGATGCTCACACACAAAGAAGCATGCACACAAAGACACACACACACCACACACACAAGCTAACACTAGGCCTCCCGGAGGTCACCAGCCCAGCCTCCCCTCTTGTTGTCCATCACTAGCCCAGCCACCCTCTTGTTGTCCATCACCAGCCCAGCCACCCTCTTGTTGTCCGTCACCAGCCCAGCCACCCTCTTGTTGTCCGTCACCAGCCCAGCCACCCTCTTGTTGTCTGTCACCAGCCACCATCTTGTTGCCCGTCACCAGCCACCCTCTTGTTGCCGATCACCAGCCACCCTCTAGTTGCCCATCACCAGCCCCCTCTTGTTGCCCATCACCAGCCACCCTCTTGTTGTCCATCACCAGCCCCCTCTTGTTGTCCGTCACCAGCCCCCTCTCGCTGTCCGTCACCAGCCACCCTCTTGTTGTCCGTCACCAGCCCCCCTCTTGTTGCCCGTCACCAGCCACCCTCTTGTTGTCCGTCACCAGCCCCCTCTTGTTGTCCGTCACCAGCCCCCTCTTGTTGTCCGTCACCAGCCCCCTCTTGTTGTCCATCACCAGCCCCCTCTTGTTGTCCGTCACCAGCCCAGCCCAGCCTCTCGCTGTCCGTCACCAGCCCAGCCACCCTCTTGTTGCCCGTCACCAGCCACCCTCTTGTTGTCCGTCACCAGCCCAGCCACCCTCTTGTTGTCCATCACCAGCCAACCTCTTGTTGCCCGTCACCAGCCCCCTCTTGTTGTCCGTCACCAGCCCCCTCTTGTTGTCCGTCACCAGCCCAGCCACCCTCTTGTTGCCCATCACCAGCCACCCTCTTGTTGCCCGTCACCAGCCACCCTCTTGTTGTCCATCACCAGCCCCCTCTTGTTGCCCGTCACCAGCCACCCTCTTGTTGTCCGTCACCAGCCCAGCCACCTCTTGTTGTCCATCACCAGCCCCCCTCTTGTTGTCCATCACCAGCCCAGCCACCCTCTTGTTGCCCGTCACCAGCCACCCTCTTGTTGTCCGTCACCAGCCACCCTCTTGTTGTCCATCACCAGCCCCCTCTTGTTGTCCGTCACCAGCCCAGCCACCCTCTTGTTGCCCATCACCAGCCACCCCTCTTGTTGCCCGTCACCAGCCACCCTCTTGTTGTCCATCACCAGCCCCCTCTTGTTGCCCGTCACCAGCCACCCTCTTGTTGTCCATCACCAGCCCAGCCACCCAGCCCCCCTCTTGTTGTCCATCACCAGCCACCCTCTTGTTGTCCATCACCAGCCACCCTCTTGTTGTCCATCACCAGCCCCCCTCTTGTTGTCCATCACCAGCCCAGCCACCCTCTTGTTGTCCATCACCAGCCACCCTCTTGTTGCCCGTCACCAGCCACCCTCTTGTTGTCCGTCACCAGCCCCCTCTTGTTGCCCGTCACCAGCCACCCTCTTGTTGTCCGTCACCAGCCCAGCCCCCTCTTGTTGCCCGTCACCAGCCACCCTCTTGTTGTCCGTCACCAGCCCCCCTCTTGTTGCCCGTCACCAGCCACCCTCTTGTTGTCCGTCACCAGCCCAGCCAGCCTCTCGCTGTCCGTCACCAGCCCAGCCACCCTCTTGTTGTCCGTCACCAGCCCCCCCCTCGCTGTCCGTCACCAGCCCAGCCAGCCTCTCGCTGTACGTCACCAGCCCAGCCACCCTCTTGTTGTCCGTCACCAGCCTAGCCACCCTCTTGCTGTCCGTCACCAGCCCCCTCTTGTTGTCCGTCACCAGCCCAGCCACCCTCTTGTTGCCCGTCACCAGCCACCCTCTTGTTGCCCGTCACCAGCCACCCTCTTGTTGTCCGTCACCAGCCACCCTCTCTCTGTCCCTCACCAGCCCCCCTCTCGCTGTCCGTCACCAGCCCAGCCAGCCTCTCGCTGTCCGTCACCAGCCCAGCCACCCTCTTGTTGCCCGTCACCAGCCCAGCCACCCTCTTGTTGCCCGTCACCAGCCCAGCCACCCTCTTGTTGCCCGTCACCAGCCCAGCCACCCTCTTGTTGCCCGTCCACCAGCCACCCTCTTGTTGTCCGTCACCAGCCACCCTCTTGTTGCCCGTCACCAGCCACCCCTCTTGTTGCCCGTCACCAGCCCAGCCACACTCGCTGTCCGTCACCAGCCCAGCCAGCCTCTCGCTGTCCGTCACCAGCCCAGCCACCTTCTTGTTGCCCGTCACCAGCCACCAGACGATATCATCAGAAAGCTACCTTCCCCGGCCCCCTTAGTGGTCTAAGGCACTGCATCACAGTGCCAGCTGTGCCACCAGAGACTCTGGGTTCGATCCCAGGCTCTGTCACAGCCAGCCGCGACAGGGAGGTCCATGGGGCAGCGCACAACTGGCCTAGCGTCGTCCGGGTCAGGGAGGGCTTGGCCGGCAGGGGTAAACTTGTCTCATCACGTACTAGCGACTCCTGTGGCGGGCCGGGCTCAGCTCACGCTGAAAAGGTCGCTAAGGGCCACGGTGTTTCCTCCGACACATTGGTGCGGCTGGCTTCCGGGTTGGATGCGCTGTGTTAAGAAACAGTTGGGTTGTGTATCGGAGGACGCTTGACTTTCAACCTTCGTCTCCCAGAGCCCGTACGGGAGTTGTAGCGATGAGACAAGATAGTAACTACTAATAATTGGATACCACGAATTTGGGGAGAATAAGGGGATAAAATGTAAAAAAATTATATGTTAAAAAAAGAGAGCTACATTTCAATGAGCTCGCTGTGGTTTAAAGCAGATTTGACAACAAAACAACCTAATTCTTATTCATCAAAAACACGCAGAATGAAGAACTAACAAGGCTTTTCTCGTCTTAAGCTAAAACCCATCAGGGGATTCAGACGATCTCGCAGGTGTTTATGTTTCAAAGCCTTTTGCTTTTTCAAGATGAAAAATATATTTATTATGTTCAGGAAATAACACTACCACACCACCACACCACCTCCACCACACCACCACACCACCACACCACCACACCACCACCACACCAACACCACACCACCATACCACACCACCATACCACCACCACCACACCACCACCACCACCACACCACCACAACACCACCACCACCACACCACCACCACCACCACACCACCACCACACCACCACACCACCACCACCACACCACCACCACCACCACACCACCACAACCACCACACCACCACCACACACCACACCACCACACCACCACCACCACACCACCACACCACCACACCACCACACCACCACCACCACACCACCACACCACCACCACACCACCACACCACCACCACCACCACCACACCACCACACCACCACCACACCACCACCACCACCACCCACCACCACCACACCACCACCACACCACCACACCACCACCACCACACCACCACACCACCACACCACCAACACCACACCACCACACCACCAACACACCACCACACCACCACCACCACACCACCACACCACCACATCACCACCACACCACCACCACACCACCACACCACACCACCACACCACTACACCACCACCATACCACACCACCACACCACACCACCACCACCACACCACCACCACCACACCACACCACCACCACCACACCACCACACCACCACCACACCACCACACCACCACCACACCACCACACCACCACACCACCACCACACCACCACACCACCACCACCACACCACCACCACCACACCACCACCACCACCACCACCACACCACCACACCACCACCACCACACCACCACCACCACACCACCACACCACCACCACCACGCCACCACACCACCACACCACCACACCACCACCACACCAACACCACACCACCACACCACCACACCACCATACCACCACCACCACACCACCACCACCACCACACCACCACAACACCACCACCACCACACCACCACCACCACCACCACCACCACAACACCACCACCACCACACCACCACCACCACCACACCACCACCACACCACCACACCACCACCACCACACCACCACCACCACCACACCACCACAACCACCACCACCACCACCACACACCACACCACCACACCACCACCACCACACCACCACACCACCACACCACCACACCACCACCACCACACCACCACACCACCACCACACCACCACACCACCACCACCACCACCACACCACCACACCACCACCACCCAACACCACCACACCACCACCACCACACCACCACCACACCACCACACCACCACCACCACACCACCACACCACCACACCACCACACCACACCACCACACCACCACCACACCACCACACCACCACCACCACACCACCACCCACCACCACGACCACATCACCACCACACCACCACCACACCACCACACCACACCACCACACCACTACACCACCACCATACCACCACCACACCACACCACCACCACCACACCACACCACCACCACCACACCACCACACCACCACCACACCACCACACCACCACACCACCACCACACCACCACACCACCACCACCACACCACCACCACCACACCACCACCACACCACCACCACCACACCACCACACCACCACCACCACACCACCACCACCACACCACCACCACCACACCACCACACCACCACCACCACCACCACACCACACCACCACACCACCACCACCACACCACACCACCACCACCACACACCACACCACCACACCACCACCACACCACCACCACCACCACACCACCGCCACACCACCACCACCACACCACCACCACACCACCACCACACTACCACACCACCACACCACCACACCACCACCACACCACCACACAACCACCAAATCACCACACCACCACACCACACACCACCACCACACCACACACAAACACACCACCCACCACCACACCACCACCACCACACCACCACACCACACACCACACACCACACCACCACCACACCACACCACACACCACCACCACCACCACACCACCACACCACACCACCACCACACCACACACCACCACCACACCACACCACACCACCACACCACCACCACACCACCACCACACCACCACACCACACCACACCACCACCACCACACCACCACCACACCACCACATCACCACACCACACACAACCACACCACACCACACCACACCACCGCCACACCACCACACCACACCACCACACCACCACGCCACCACCACACCACCACACCACCACACCACACCACCACCACACCACCACACCACCACCACCACACCACACCACCACACCACACCACCACCACAACCACCACCACACCACCACACCACCACCACACCACCACACCACACCACCACCACACCACCACACCACCACCACACCACACACAACCACACCACCACCACACCACCACACCACCACCACACCACCACCACACCACCACCACACCACCACACCACACCACACCACCACCACACCACCACACCACCACACCACCACCACACCACCACACCACCACACCACACCACACACCACCACCACACCACACACAAACACACCACACCACCACCACACCACCACCACCACACCACCACACCACACACCACACCACCACCACCACACCACCAACACACCACACACCACACCACCACCACACACCACCACACCACACCACCACCACACCACCACACCACCACACCACACCACCACCACACCACACACAAACACACCACACCACCAACCACACCACCACCACACCACCACACCACCACCACACCACCACCACACCACCACACCACCACGCCACCACACCACACACAACCACACCACACCACACCACCACCACACCACCACACCACCACCACCACACCACACCACCACACACCACCACCACCACACCACCACACCACCACCACATCACCACACCACCACCACACCACCACCACACCACACACAACCACACCACCACCACACCACCACACCACCACCACACATCCACCACACATCACACCACCACACCACCACCACAACACCACACCACACACAACCACACCACCACCACCACCACCACCACACCACCACACCACCACCACACCACCACACCACACCACCACCACACCACCACACCACCACCACACCACACCACCACACCACACCACCACCAGCCCACCACCACACCACCACACCACCACCACACCACCACACCACACCACCACCACACCACCACACCACCACCACACCACACTGAACCACACCACACCACACCACACCACCACACACCACCACCACACCACCACAAAACCACCACACCACCACACCACACCACACCACACCCACCACCACACCACACACAAACACACCACACCACCACCACACCACCACCACCACACCACCACACCACACACCACACCACCACCACCATTACCACCAACACACCACACCTCCACACCACCACCACACAACCACCACACCACCACCACACCACCACACCACACACCACCACCACACCACACACAAACACACCACACCACACAACCACACCACCACCACACCACCACACCACCACCACACCACCACCACACCACCACACCACCACGCCACCACACCACACAACCACACCACACCACACCACACCACCACCACACCACCACACCACACCACCACACCACCACACCACAACACCACCACACCACCACCACCACACCACCACCCACCACCACCACTTCACACCACCACACACCACCACCACCACACCACCACCCACCACCACATCACCACCCACCACCACACCACACACAACCACACCACCACCACACCACCACACCACCACCACACATCCACCACACATCACACCACCACACCACCACCACAACACCACACCACACACAACCACACCACACCACACCACACCACCACCACACCACCACCACACCACACCACCACCACACCACCACCACACCACCACACCACCACCACACCACCACCACCCAACACACACCACCACCACACCAGCCTGACACCACACCACCATCAACACCACCACCACCACCACCTTCACCACACCACACCACCACCACCACACCACCACCACACCACCACCACACCACCACCACACAACCACCACACCACCCACCACCACACCACCCACCACCACACCACACACCACCACCACACTGACCTCACCACACCACCATTGTCCACCACACCACCACACCCACCACCACCCACCACTCATTGTCCACTAGCCACCACACTCACACCACACACAACCACACCACACCACCACCACACCACCACTCCACACCACCACCCACCACCACATCACCACACCACCACACCACCATCACACCACCACCACACCACCACCACACCACCACACCACCACACCACCATCACACCACCACCACACCACCACCACCACACCACCTGACCACCACCACCACACCACACCACCACACCACACCACCACACTTCACCACCACCACACCCCACACCACCACCACACCACTCACAACCACACCACCACCCACCCTTCACCACCACATCTCACCACCACACCACCACCACACCACCACACCACACAACCACACCACCACACCACACACAACCACACCACCACACCACACACAACCACACCACCACACCACACCACCCACCACCACACCACCACACCACCACACCACCACCACACCACACCAGACCACACCACCACCACCACAACACCACACCACCACCACACCACCACCACCACACCACCACACCACCACCACACCACACACAACCACACCACCACACCACCACCACCCACACCACCACACCACCACACATTATCACCACACCACACACCACCACATCACACCACACACCACCACACCACACCTGACCACCACCCACCACATTGTCACACCACACCACCACACCACCACCCACACATTACACCACACCACCACACCACCACCACACCACACACCACCACACAACACCACACCAGCACACACCACCACACCACCACACCACACTTCACCGGCCACACCTCACACCAAGACACATCACACCACACACCACCACACCACACCACACCACCACCCATCCACACCAACACCTCTAAAGGAGGGCACTATGTAGAGAATAGGGTCTAAAGGAGGGCACTATGTAGAGAAAAGGGTCTAAAGGAGTGCACTATGTAGAGAATATGGTCTAAAGGAGTGCACTATGTAGAGAATAGGCCATCTAAAGTAGTGCACTATGTAGAGAATAGGGTCTAAAGGAGTGCACTATGTAGAGAATAGGGTCTAAAGGAGTGCACTATGTAGAGAATAGGGTCTAAAGGAGGGCACTATGTAGAGAATAGGGTCTAAAGGAGTGCACTATGTAGAGAATAGGGTCTAAAGGAGGGCACTATGTAGAGAATAGGGTCTAAGGAGGGCCTACGTAGAGAATAGGGTCTAAAGGAGTGCACTATGTAGAGAATAGGGTCTAAAGGAGGGCACTATGTAGAGAATAGGGTCAAAGGAGTGCACTATGTAGAGAATAGGGTCTAAAGGAGGGCACTATGTAGAGAATAGGGTCTAAAGGAGGGCACTATGTAGAGAATAGGCTCTAAAGGAGGGCACTATGTAGAGAAAGGGTTCTAAAGGAGGGCACTATGTAGAGAATAGGGTCTAAAGGAGTGCACTATGTAGAGAATAGGGTCTAAAGGAGGGCACTATGTAGAGAATAGGGTCTAAAGGAGTGCACTATGTAGAGAATAGGGTCTAAAGGAGTGCACTATGTAGAGAATAGGGTTTAAAGGAAGGCACTATGTAGAGAATAGGGTCTAAAGGAGTGCACTATGTAGAGAATAGGGTCTAAAGGAGGGCACTATGTAGAGAATAGGGTCTAAAGGAGGGCACTACGTAGAGAATAGGGTCTAAAGGAGGGCACTATTTAGAGAATAGGGTCTAAAGGAGGGCGCTATGTCAGTTAACAGGCAGGCAGTTAACCCACTGTTCTCTGGGAGGCCGTCATTGAAAATAAGAATATTTTCTTCACTGACTTGCCTAGTAAAATAAAGGTCAAATAAAATAAATAAATGTAGGGACTAGGTTGCCATTTGGGACACATACCTGGTCAGTGGTGGTTCTGAGTCCAGAAATGTGATCTCATTCCTAAAATCTGCCTCATTCCTGGTCAGTGGTGGTTCTGAGTCCAGAAATGTGATCTCATTCCTAATATCTGTCTCATTACTGGTCAGTGGTGGTTCTGAGTCCAGAAATGTGATCTCATTCCTAATGTCTGCCTCATTCCTGGTCAGTGGTGGTTCTGAGTCCAGAAATGTGATCTCATTCTTAATATCTGCCTCATTCCTGGTCAGTGGTGGTTCTGAGTCCAGAAATGTGATCTCATTCCTAATATCTGCCTCATTCCTGGTCAGTGGTGGTTCTGAGTCCAGAAATGTGATCTCATTCCTAATATCTGTCTCATTCCCAGGATTAACTCTCTGAACCAGATTAACATCTTTTCGCTGCCTGACTAATACCCAGGACGGAGGAATCCGATCTTCTTGGTTGTTAACCTCACAATATCCAGGAGCGCTTATATATCCTGTACCTCCCTCTCTTCCTCTCCTCCTCTCCTCCTATTCCTCCTTTCCTTTCCTCCTCTCCCTCTCTCCTCCTCCCCTACTCTTACCTCCTCCTCCTCCTCCTCCCCTCTCCTCCCCCTCCTCTCCTCCTCCCTCCCCCTCTCCCCCTCCTCTCCACTCCTCTCCTCTCCTCCTCTCCCTCCCCCTCCCCCTCCTCCCTCTCCTCCCCCTCCCCCTCCTCCTCTCCCCCCTCCTCTCATCCTCTCCTCCCCCTCCCCTCCCCCTCCTCTCCTCTCCTCTACTCTCCTCTCCTACTTCCTCTTCTCTCCTCCTCTCCTCTCCTCCCCCTCCTCCTCTCCTCTCCTCTCCTCCTCCTCCCAGACCAACAGCCATGTCCTTGTCTAATAGAACACAGTGCCTTGACACTGTGACCAAACCAAATTTCACAGAAACAACAAAGGTCTTTTTGGGGCTGCAGCCAAGCAAGGCAAAGCTACAGCGGGAACACTGTGAATGCATGGTATCCTGTTCCCCTACGTAGTGCACTACTTTAGACCAGAACGACACTTATTCCCTACGTAGTGCACTACTTTAGACCAGAACGACACCCTATTCCCTACGTAGTTCTCTACTTTAGACCAGAACGACACCCTATTCCCCACGTAGTGCACTACTTTAGACCAGAGTGGTACCCTATCCCCTACGTAGTGCACTACTTTAGACCAGAATGGCACCCTATTTGACACCCTATTCCCTACGTAGTGCACTACTTTAGACCAGAACGACACCCTATTTGACACCCTATTCCTACGTAGTGCACTACTTTAGACCAGAACGACACCCTCCTTCGACACCCTATTCCCTACCTGAGTACTACTTTAGACCAGAACGACACCCTTTAGACCAGAATGGCACCCTATTCCCTACATAGTGCACTACTTTAGACCAGAACGGCACCCTATTCGACACCCTATTCCCTACGTAGTGCACTACTTTAGACCAGAATGACACCCTATTCCCTATGGAGTGCACTACTTTAGACCAGAACGCACCCTATTCCCAACGTAGTGCACTACTTTAGACCAGAATGACACCCTATTCCCTATGGAGTGCACTACTTTAGACCAGAGGGGTACCCTATTCCCTAACGTAGTGCACCATTTTAGACCAGAACGGCACCCTATTCCCTATGTAGTGCACTACTTTAGACCAGAACGGCACCCTATTCCCTACGCAGTGCACTACTTTACACCAGAACGGCACCCTATTCCCCTAGGCAGTGCACTACTTTAGACCAGAGTGGCACCCTATTCCCTACGTAGTGCACTACTTTAGACCAGAACGACACCCTATTCGACACCCTATTCCCTACGTAGTGCACTACTTTAAACCAGAACGGCACCCTATTCCCTATGTAGTGGACTACTTTAGACCAGAACGGCACCCTATTCCCTAATGTAGTGCACTACTTTAGACCAGAATGGCACCCTATTCCCTACATAGTGCACTACTTTAGACCAGAACGGCACCCTATTCCCTAACGTAGTGCACTACTTTAGACCAGAATGACACCCTATTCCCTATGTAGTGCACTACTTTAGACCAGAGTGGTACCCTATTCCCTAACGTAGTGCACTACTTTAGACCAGAACGGCACCCTATTCCGTATGTAGTGCACTACTTTAGACCAGAACGGCACCCTATTCCCTACGTAGTGCACTACTTTAGACCAGAATGGCACCCTATTCCCTAGGCAGTGCACTACTTTAGACCAGAGTGGCACCCTATTCCCTACGTAGTGCACTACTTTAGACCAGAATGGCACCCTATTCCTATGTAGTGCACTACTTTAGACCAGAACGGCACCCTATTCCCTACGTAGTGCACTACTTTAGACCAGAATGGCACCCTATTCCATACGCAGTGCACTACTTTAGACCAGAATGGCACCCTATTCCCTACGTAGTGCACTACTTTAGACCAGAATGGCACCCTATTCCCTACGCAGTGCACTACTTTAGACCAGAACGACACCCTATTCGACACCTATTCTACGTAGTGCACTACTTTAGACCAGAATGCCACCCTATTCCCTACGTAGTGCACTACTTTAGACCAGAGTGGCACCCTATTCCCTAGGCAGTGCACTACTTTAGACCAGAATGGCACCCTATTCCCTACGCAGTGCACTACTTTAGACCAGAATGGCACCTATTCCCTAGGCAGTGCACTACTTTAGACCAGAACGACACCCTATTCGACACCCTATTCCTACGTAGTGCACTACTTTAGACCAGAATGGCACCCTATTCCCTACGTAGGCGCACTTCTTTAGACCAGAATGCCACCCTATTCCCTACGTAGTGCACTACTTTAGACCATAACGACACGCTATTCCCTACGTAGTGCACTACTTTAGACCAGAACGACACCCTATTCCCTAACGTAGTGCACTACTTTAGACCAGAACGACATCCTATTCCTACGTAGTGCACTACTTTAGACCAGGGTCCTAAGTGCACTATATAGAGAATAAGGTGCCATTTGAGCCATTCTATCTCTCATGCGGACAAAGCCACAGGCAGCACCGTTGGTCTCTGTGTCAACTCTCTGTTCCTCCTCCTCCGTCTACTTCCTGGTACACAGATAAGCATCAGAAGGGTTCCGTAGATTAGGGAGAGCTAAGTGGCGTGCTGTGTTTTTTGCTGAGAGAGATTCACTTTTTGTTTATCTATTGCACTTGCTCTGGCAATGTAAACATATGTTTCCCATATCCGAGCTGTTTTCCCCGGGCACGGATGACGATTAAGGCAGCCCCCCCCCCGGCACCTCTCTGATTCAGAGGGGTTGGGTTAAATGAGGGGTTGGGTTAAATGAGGAAGACACATTTCAGTTGAATTCATTCATTTTTTTACCAGGTGGTGTCAGAGGAAGGCCCCAAAAAATGTCAGACGGTCCTCTCTGCTACCGAGGGGGAGGCAGGTAACCTAGTGGTTAGAGGGGGGAGGCAGGTAGCCTAGTGGTTAGAGGGGGAGGCAGGTAGCCTAGTGGTTAGAGGGGGGAGGCAGGTAGCCTAGTGGTTAGAGGGGGGCAGGTAGCCTAGTGGTTAGAGGGAGGCAGGTAGCCTAGTGGTTAGAGGGGGGAGGCAGGTAGCCTAGTGGTTAGAGGGGGAGGCAGGTAGCCTAGTGGTTAGAGGGGGAAGGCAGGTAGCCTAGTGGTTAGAGGGGAGGCAGGTAGCCTAGTGGTTAGAGGGGGAGGCAGGTAGCCTAGTGGTTAGAGGGGGAGGCAGGTAGCCTAGTGGTTAGAGGGAGGAGGCAGGTAGCCTAGTGGTTAGAGGGGGAGGCAGGTAGCCTAGTGGTTAGAGGGAGGAGGCAGGTAGCCTAGTGTTTAGAGGGGGAGGCAGGTAGCCTAGTGGTTAGAGGGGGAGGCAGGTAGCCTAGTGGTTAGAGGGGGGAGGCAGGTAGCCTAGTGGTTAGAGGGGGGAGGCAGGTAGCCTAGTGGTTAGAGGGAGGAGGCAGGTAGCCTAGTGTTTAGAGGGGGGAGGCAGGTAGCCTAGTGGTTAGAGGGGGGGAGGCAGGTAGCCTAGTGGTTAGAGGGAGGAGGCAGGTAGCCTAGTGGTTAGAGGGGGGAGGCAGGTAGCCTCAAATCAAATCTAATCTAATTTCATCGGTCACATACACACGGTTAGCAGATGTTACTGCGAGTGTAGTGAAAGGCTTATGCTTCTAGATCTGACAGTGCAGCAGTAGTAACTAACAGGTAATATCTAACCAATTCCCACAACAAAACCTGATACACACAAACTAGTAAAGGAATGGGATGAGAATATATGAATAGAAAATATATGGATGAGCAGTGACAGAGTGGATAGATGCAATAGATAGTAAAGAATAGATAGTGAAGGATACAGGATACAGTACATACATCAGAGATGAGTCATGTGAGATATGTAAACATTCCTAAAGTGACTAGTGATCCATTTATTAAAGTGGCCAATGATATCAAGTCTGTGTATATAGAGCAGCAGCCTCTGTGTGTTAGTGGCGGCTGTTTAACAGTCTGATGGCCGTGAGATAGAAGCTGTTTTTCAGTCTCTCTGTGTTAGTGGTGGCTGTTTAACAGTCTGATGGCCTTGAGATAGAAGCTGATTTTCAGTCTCTCTGTGTTAGTGGTGGCTGTTTAACAGTCTGATGGCCTTGAGATAGAAGCTGATTTTCAGTCTCTCTGTGTTAGTGGTGGCTGTTTAACAGTCTGATGGCCTTGAGATAGAAGCTGATTTTCAGTCTCTCTGTGTTAGTGATGGCTGTTTAACAGTCTGATGGCCTTGAGATAGAAGCTGATTTTCAGTCTCTGTGTTAGTGGTGGCTGTTTAACAGTCTGATGGCCTTGTGATAGAAGCTGATTTTCAGTCTCTCGGTGTTAGTGATGGCTGTTTAACAGTCTGATGGCCTTGAGATAGAAGCTGTTTTTCAGTCTCTCTGTGTTAGTGGTGGCTGTTTAACAGTCTGATGGCCTTGAGATAGAAGCTGTTTTTCAGTCTCTCTGTGTTAGTGGTGGCTGTTTAACAGTCTGATGGCCTTGAGATAGAAGCTGTTTTTCAGTCTCTCTGTGTTAGTGATGGCTGTTTAACAGTCTGATGGCCTTGAGATAGAAGCTGTTTTTCAGTCTCTCTGTGTTTAACAGTCTGATGGCCTTGAGATAGAAGCTGTTTTTCAGTCTCTCTGTGTTAGTGATGGCTGTTTAACAGTCTGATGGCCTTGAGATAGAAGCTGTTTTTCAGTCTCTCTGTGTTTAACAGTCTGATGGCCTTGAGATAGAAGCTGTTTTTCAGTCTCTCTGTGTTAGTGATGGCTGTTTAACAGTCTGATGGCCTTGAGATAGAAGCTGTTTTTCAGTCTCTCTGTGTTTAACAGTCTGATGGCCTTGAGATAGAAGCTGTTTTTCAGTCTCTCTGTGTTTAACAGTCTGATGGCCTTGAGATAGAAGCTGTTTTTCAGTCTCTCTGTGTTAGTGGTGGCTGTTTAACAGTCTGATGGCCTTGAGATAGAAGCTGTGTTTCAGTCTCTCTGTGTTAGTGATGGCTGTTTAACAGTCTGATGGCCTTGAGATAGAAGCTGATTTTCAGTCTCTCTGTGTTAGTGGTGGCTGTTTAACAGTCTGATGGCCTTGAGATAGAAGCTGTTTTTCAGTCTCTCTGTGTTAGTGATGGCTGTTTAACAGTCTGATGGCCTTGAGATAGAAGCTGATTTTCAGTCTCTCGGTCCCAGCTTTGATGCACCTGTACTGACCTCGCCTTCTGGATGATAGCGGGGTGAACAGACTTCGGGGTGATAGAATTTAGGTAGCATTGATCTCAGATTAGCTTTGTTAAAATCCCCAGCTACGATAAATGCAGCCTCAGGAAATACGCCTGTATATAAAGTCCAGTGAAGTTCCCTGAGGGCCGTCTTGGTATCCGCCTGCGGGGGGGATATACACGGCTGTGCCGATAACCGAGGAGAGTTCCCTGAGGGCCGTCTTGGTATCCGCTTTCGGGGGGGATATACACGGCTGTGCCGATAACCGAGGAGAGTTCCCTGAGGGCCGTCTTGGTATCCGCTTTGAGGGGGGATATACACGGCTGTGCCGATAACCGAGGAGAGTTCCTGAGGACCGTCTTGGTATCCGCTTTGAGGGGGATATACACGGCTGTGCCGATAACCGAGGAGAGTTCCCTGAGGGCCGTCTTGGTATCCGCTTTGAGGGGGATATACACGGCTGTGCCGATAACCGAGGAGGGTTCCCTGAGGACCGTCTTGGTATCCGCTTTGAGGGGGATATACACGGCTGTGCTGATAACCGAGGAGAGTTCCCTGAGGGCCGTCTTGGTATCCGCTTTGAGGGGGATATACACGGCGGTGCCGATAACCGAGGAGAGTTCCCTGAGGGCCGTCTTGGTATCCGCTTTGAGGGGGGATATACACGGCTGTGCCGATAACCGAGGAGAGTTCCCTGAGGGCCGTCTTGGTATCCGCTTGGGGGGATATACACGGCTGTGCCGATAACCGAGGAGAGTTCCCTGAGGGCCGTCTTGGTATCCGCTTTGAGGGGGGGATATACACGGCTGTGCCGATAACCGAGGAGAGTTCCCTGAGGGCCGTCTTGGTATCCGCTTTGAGGGGGATATACACGGCTGTGCCGATAACCGAGGAGAGTTCCCTGAGGGCCGTCTTGGTATCCGCTTGCTGGGGGATATACACGGCGGTGCCGATAACCGAGGAGAGTTCCCTGAGGGCCGTCTTGGTATCCGCTTTGAGGGGGGGATATACACGGCTGTGCCGATAACCGAGGAGAGTTCCCTGAGGGCCGTCTTGGTATCCGCTTGCGGGGATATACACGGCGGTGCCGATAACCGAGGAGAGTTCCCTGAGGGCCGTCTTGGTATCCGCTTTGAGGGGGATATACACGGCTGTGCCGATAACCGAGGAGAGTTCCCTGAGGGCCGTCTTGGTATCCGCTTGCGGGGGGATATACACGGCTGTGCCGATAACCGAGGAGAGTTCCCTGAGGGCCGTCTTGGTATCCGCTTGGGGGATATACACGGCTGTGCCGATAACCGAGGAGAGTTCCCTGAGGGCCGTCTTGGTATCCGCTTTGAGGGGGATATACACGGCTGTGCCGATAACCGAGGAGAGTTCCCTGAGGGCCGTCTTGGTATCCGCTTTGAGGGGGATATACACGGCTGTGCCAATAACCGAGGAGAGTTCCCTGAGGGCCGTCTTGGTATCCGCTTTGAGGGGGATATACACGGCTGTGCCGATAACCGAGGAGAGTTCCCTGAGGGCCGTCTTGGTATCCGCTTGCGGGGGATATACACGGCTGTGCCGATAACCGAGGAGAGTTTTCTTGAGAGATAATACGGACGGCATTTGATTGTGAGGAATTCTAGGTGAACAAAAGGACTTGAGTTGTTACAATTACAACATGAGCCGCTAATCATGAACAAACACCCCGCCCTTCTTCTTACCAGAGAGATGTTTGTTCCTGTCGGTGCGATGCACTGAAAATCCCGTTGGCTGTTCGGACTCTCGACAGCATGTCCCCAGCTAGCTATGTTTCCGTGAAACAAAGTATGTTACAACCTCGGATATCTCTTTGGAAAGCAACTCTTGCCCTAAATTTGACCTACTTGGTTTACCTCTCTAGGGGGTGTGGTATGGTAGCGTGCCACCTTGCCAACATCCAGTGAAATTGCAAAGTGCCAAGTGCAAAATTCAAAAATTCTCAATTCAAATATTTAACATTCTTGAAAATATATGTTATACATCAAAATAAAGCTTAACTTGTTAATCTAGCCGCCGTGTCAGATTTCAAAAAGGCTTTATGGCGAAAGCAAACCATGCGATTATCTGAGGACAGCACTCAGCACACAAAACATTACGTACAGTTTACCAGCCAAGTAGATTAGTCACGAAAATCAGAAATAGCAATAAAATCAATCACTTACCTTTGATGATCTTCGTATGGTTGCACTCACAAGACTCCATGATACACAATAAATGTTTGTTTTGTTCGATACAGTACATAAAACCTCCATTTTGTTTTTCTTTCAGTAATCCAATGGCTCAGATGTGGTCACAACAGACAGATGGAAATTCCAAATAGTATCCGTAAAGATCGCAGGAACATGTCAAATGATGTTTTTAATCAATCCTCAGGTTGTTTTTAGCCTAAATAATGAATAATATTTCAACCGGACAAAAGCATTGTCAATATAAAAGGAAAACAAGAAAGGCGTGGTCTCGGTCGTGCGCGGTAACCAGCTCTGAGGACATCCCAGGGTCCACTCACTCAATGTTGTCAATCTCCCTCATTTTTCAGAATACAAGCCTGAAATAATATCTAAAGACTGTTCATGACTAGTGGAAGCCATAGGGAATGGAATCTGGGTCCTATCCCTGTAAATGGTGGATAGGCTTTCATTGGAATAACAGTCATTTCAAAGTACTGGCACTTCTTGGATGGATTTTCCTCAGGTTTTATGGCTGTCATTTCAGATCTGTTATACTCACAGACAATATTTTAACAGTTTTAGAAACTTTAGAATGTTTTCTATCCAAATCTACCATTATATTATATGCATATCCTAGCCTCTAGACCTGAGTAGCAGGCAGTTTACTTTGGGCACGCTCTTCATCCATAGTGCCCCTACCCTAATGAAGTTAACTAGGGACGGGACAATAGTGAGTAATATACTGGGAAGCGGTGGGTGAAGCCTCGCTAGAAGACCGCTCCGTCTCTCCACGTTGTTTTGGGTCGACCTCTGGAATCAGTTCAAATGCCCTGGGAGGTGCAGACAAAGGATCTGCTTTGGGAAAGTCGTATTCCTGGTCGTATTCCTGGTCGTATTCCTGGTCGTATTCCTGGTCGTAGTGCTGGTCGTATTCCTGGTCGTATTCCTGGTCGTATTCCTGGTCGTAGTGCTGGTTGTATTCCTGGTGGTATTCCTGGTCGTAGTGCTGGTTGTATTCCTGGTCATAGTGCTGGTCATATTCCTGGTCGTATTCCTGGTTGTTATGCTGGTCATATTCCTGGTGGTATTCCTGGTCGTAGTGCTGGTTGTATTCCTGGTTGTTGTGCTGGTTGTATTCCTGGTTGTTGTGCTGGTTGTGCTGGTAAGTTTGAGTTTGAGTTTATTTTATTTTGTCAGGGACAGTGCACATTAATCAATGTGTCAGTAAAAGTGTTGTTTTTAGCCAGCTGGATAATTTTCAACCGCTGTCCCTGGGCAGGTGATGAGTTGACATGTCTCTGATATCCCAAAAGTTCTTCCCGGTTGTATATAATAACGCTTAAGGTTTTCTAGGCAGTGTAAGAAATAATACATTGAAAAACTAAATAAGGACTAGAAGCGAAGCTGCCATCTCTATCGGCGCCATCTTGCTAACCCAATGTTCCCTGGTAGGCTGTAATTGTAAATAAGAGTTTGTTCTTAAAACTGACTTGCCTAGTTAAATAAAGGTTCAATTAAAAATGCAATTAAATACCGCACAGCAAGCGGTACCAGAAACAGAAGTCTAGGTCCAAAAGGCTCCTTAACAGCTTCTATCTCAAAGCCTCAATTTATGTAATGGCCATCGGACTATTTCAACAGATCCCCCTTTGTTTTTACACTGCTGCTACTCTCTGTGTATTATATATATATATATATATATATATATATATATATATATATATATATATATATATATACAGTATATACATAGTCACTTCAACCCATACCTACATGTACAAATGACCTCGATTACCCTGTACCCCGCGCATTGACTCGTTACAGGTACCCCTTGTATATAGCCTCATTATTGATATTTTATTGTGTTATTTTATTTAGATTTTTTAAAACTTTAGTTTATTTAGTAAATATTTTCTTAGGTCTATTTCCTTAAAACTGCATTGTTGGTTAAGGGCTTGAAAGTATACTACACCTGTTGTATTCAGCATGTCACTGTAAGGTCTACTACACCTGTTGTATTCAGCATGTCACTGTGAGGTCTACTACACCTGTTGTATTCAGCATGTCACTGTGAGGTCTACTACACCTGTTGTATTCAGCATGTCACTGTGAGGT
>NW_027003573.1:72036-92036 GCF_036934945.1 Oncorhynchus masou masou
CCTCAATACTTTGTAGAAGGTACACCCCATCCTACAACAGGCTCAGGTACACCCCATCCTACAACAGGCTCAGGTACACCCCATCCTACAACAGGCTCAGGTACACCCCATCAACAGGCTACACCCCATCCTACAACAGGCTCAGGTACACCCCATCCTACAACAGGCTCAGGTACACCCCATCCTACAACAGGCTCAGGTACACCCCATCCTACAACAGGCTCAGGTACACCCCATCCTACAACAGGCTCAGGTACCCCATCCTACAACAGGCTCAGGTACACCCCATCCTGCAACAGGCTCAGGTACACCCCATCCTACAACAGGCTCAGGTACACCCCATCCTACAACAGGCTCAGGTACACCCCATCCTACAACAGGCTCCAGGTACACCCCATCCTACAACAGGCTCAGGTACACCCCATACAACAGGCTCAGGTACACCCCATCAACAGGCTCAGGTACACCCCCAGGCTCAGGTACACCCCATCAACAGGCTCAGGTACACCCCATCCTACAACAGGCTCAGGTACACCCCATCCTACAACAGGCTCAGGTACACCCCATCAACAGGCTCAGGTACACCCCATCCTACAACAGGCTCAGGTACACCCCATCAACAGGCTCAGGTACACCCCATCCTACAACAGGCTCAGGTACACCCCATCAACAGGCTCAGGTACACCCCATCCTACAACAGGCTCAGGTACACCCCATCCTACAACAGGCTCAGGTACACCCCATCCTACAACAGGCTCTGGTACACCCCATCCTACAACAGGCTCAGGTACACCCCATCCTACAACAGGCTCAGGTACACCCCATCAACAGGCTCAGGTACACCCCATCAACAGGCTCAGGTACACCCCATCAACAGGCTCAGGTACACCCCATCCTACAACAGGCTCAGGTACACCCCATCCTACAACAGGCTCAGGTACACCCCATCCTACAACAGGCTCAGGTACACCCCATCCTACAACAGGCTCAGGTACACCCCATCCTACAACAGGCTCAGGTACACCCCATCAACAGGCCCAGGTACACCCCATCCTACAACAGGCTCAGGTAAACCCCATCAACAGGCTCAGGTACACCCCATCCTACAACAGGCTCAGGTACACCCCATCCTACAACAGGCTCAGGTACACCCCATCCTACAACAGGCTCAGGTACACCCCATCCTACAACAGGCTCAGGTACACCCCATTCTACAACAGGCTCAGGTACACCCCATCAACAGGCTCAGGTACACCCCATCCTACAACAGGCTCAGGTACACCCCATTCTACAACAGGCTCAGGTACACCCCATCCTACAACAGGCTCAGGTACACCCCATCCTACAACAGGCTCAGGTACACCCCATCCTACAACAGGCTCAGGTACACCCCATCCTACAACAGGCTCAGGTACACCCCATCCTACAACAGGCTCAGGTACACCCCATCCTACAACAGGCTCAGGTACACCCCATCCTACAACAGGCTCAGGTACACCCCATCCTACAACAGGCTCAGGTACACCCCATCCTACAACAGGCTCAGGTACACCCCATCCTACAACAGGCTCAGGTACACCCCATCCTACAACAGGCTCAGGTACACCCCATCCTACAACAGGCTCAGGTACACCCCATCCTACAACAGGCTCAGGTACACCCCTTTACCTATAAAACAAGCAGAGAACCCTCCCCCCCATGGTTTACCTGTATAACAAGCAGAGAACCCTCCCCCCATGGTTTACCTGTAAAACAAGCAGAGAACCCTCTCCCCCATGGTTTACCTGTATAACAAGCAGAGAACCCCCCCATGGTTTTCCTTGAAAAACAAGCAGAGAACCCCATGGGTTACCTGTAAAACAAGCAGAGAACCCCCCATGGTTTACCTGTAAAACAAGCAGAGAACCCCCCCATGGTTTACCTGTAAAACAAGCAGAGAACCCCCCCATGGTTTACCTGTAAAACAAGCAGAGAACCCCCATGGTTTACCTGTAAAACAAGCAGAGATCTCTTTTGAAGAACATATCAAGACCATTTCAAGGACAGCTTTTTCCATCTACGTAACATTGCAAAAAACAGAAACTTTCTGTCCAAAAATTATGCAGAAAAATTAATCCATGCTTTTGTCACTTCTAGGTTAGACTACTGCAATGCTCTACTTTCCGGCTACCCGGATAAAGCACTAAATAAACTTCAGTTAGTGCTAAATACGGCTGCTAGAATCCTGACTAGAACCAATTTTTTTTATCATACTACTCCAGTGCTAGCCTCCCTACACTGGCTTCCTGTCAAAGCAAGGGCTGATTTCAAGGTTTTACTGCTAACTTACAAAGCATTACATGGTCCTGCCGTACATACCTACATGTACGCTACGGTCACAAGACGCAGGCCTCCTAATTGTCCCTAGAATTTCTAAGCAAACAGCTGGAGGCAGGGCTTTCTCCTATAGAGCTCCATTTTTATGGAACGGTCTGCCTACCCATGTGAGAGACGCAAACTCGGTCTCAACCTTTAAGTCTTTACTGAAGACTCATCTCTTCACTGGGTCATATGATTGAGTGTCGTCTGGCCCAGGAGTGGGAAGGTGAACGTAAAGGCTCTGGAGCAACGAACCACCCTTGCTGTCTCTGCTTGGCCGGTTCCCCTCTTTCAACTGGGATTCTCTGCCTCTAACCCATTACAGGGGCTGAGTCACTGGCTTACTGGGGCTCTCTCATGCCGTCCCTGGAAGGGGTGCGTCACCTGAATGGGTTGATTCACTGATGTGGTCATCCTGTCTGGGTTGGCGCCCCCCCTTGGGTTGTGCCATGGCGGAGATCTTTGCGGGCTATACTCAGCTTTGTCTCAGGATGGTAAGTTGGTGGTTGAAGATATCCCTCTAGTGGTGTGGGGGCTGTGCTTTGGCAAAGTGGGTGGGGTTATATCCTTCCTGTTTGGCCCTGTCCGGGGGTGTCCTCGGATGGGGCCACAGTGTCTCCTGACCCCTCCTGTCTCAGCCTCCAGTATTTATGCTGCAGTAGTTTATGTGTCGGGGGGCTGGGGTCAGTTTGTTATATCTGGAGTACTTCTCCTGTCCAATTCGGTGTCCTTTGTGAATCTAAGTGTGCGTTCTCTAATTCTCTCCTTCTCTCTCTCGGAGGACCTGAGCCCTAGGACCATGCCCCAGGACTACCTGACATGATGACTCCTTGCTGTCCCCAGTCCACCTGGCCATGCCGCTGCTCCAGTTTCAACTGTTCTGCCTTATTATTATTCGACCATGCTGGTCATTTATGAACATTTGAACATCTTGGCCATGTTCTGTTATAATCTCTACCCGGCACAGCCAGAAGAGGACTGGCCAACCCACATAGCGTGGTTCCTCTCTAGGTTTCTTCCTAGGTTTTGGCCTTTCTAGGGAGTTTTTCCTAACCACCGTGCTTCTACACCTGCATTGCTTGCTGTTTGTGGTTTTAGGCTGGGTTTCTGTACAGCACTTTGAGATATCAGCTGATGTACGACGGGCTATATAAATAGATTTGATTTGATTTGATCCCCCCCCATGGTTTACCTGGAGGCCTATAGACAAGGGACACCTACTGATCTCCCTTAATGTTTTGTAGCCTTTTATCCACACAGTACTGAAGTTGTCAATTGAACTCAGTTAGCCTTTACCTTTACACAGTCGGTCCCCTTACAGAGAGAGAGATGAGGAGAGAGAGAGAGAGAGAGAGAGAGAGGGAGATAGAGAGAGATAGAGAGACAGAAAGAGAGAGAGACAGAGAGAGAGAGAGAGAGAGACAGAGAGAGAGAGAGACAGAAAGAGAGAGAGATAGAGAGAGAGAGAGATGAGAACACCTCTGCCTTTACAAGCGATATCCTGTTTTGAATCAGACAATTAAACTTCATAATGACCAACGATAAGAACTCTGCTTTCATTTCTCACGAGACCTCCTATCTAACTCCTAATGGTTTAAATGTTAAAACGATTCTTTTTGGAAATACCTCTCAATAAGATGGTATTAGATTTTTTGGTGAATTAGAAGTGAGAGCAGCACTTTCATCTGTATCTGACCTGAATGACCTTCACTACAGAGACACTCAGATCCTTTAGAGAGAGAGAGAGAGAGAAACAACGATACACTATTCCCTATTGAGTGAACTACGTTTGACCCAGGGCACAAACTAGAGCCCCTATGTGCTCTCATCAAACGTAGTGCACAATGTAGGGAATAGGGTACAATTCGGTACTCTTCCTCTGTTCTTCATGCAGCTCACAGCTTATTATAAATCAAATCAAGTCACATGCGCTGAATACAACAGGTGTAGTAGACCTTACCATTAGATGCTGAATACAACAGGTATAGCAGACCTTACCGTTAGATGCTGAATACAACAGGTGTAGTAGACCTCACAGTGACATGCTGAATACAACAGGTGTAGTAGACCTTACAGTGTAATGCTGAATACAACAGGTGCAGTAGACCTCACAGTGACATGATGAATACAACAGGTGTAGGTAGACCTTACAGTGTAATGCTGAATACAACAGGTGTAGTAGACCTCACAGTGAAATGCTGAATACAACAGGTGTAGTAGACCTTACAGTGTAATGCTGAATACAACTGGTGTAGTCGACCTCACAGTGACATGCTGAATACAACAGGTGTAGTATACTTACAAGCCCTTAACCAACAATGCAGTTTTAAGGAAATAGACTTAAGAAAATATTTACTAAATAAACTAAAGTAAAAAAAAAATCTAAATAAAATAACACAATAAAATATCAATAATGAGGCTATATACAAGGGGTACCTGTAACGAGTCAACGCGCGGGGGTACAGGGTAATCGAGGTCATTTGTACATGTAGGTATGGGGTGAAGTGACTATGTATATACTGTGTATATATATATAATACACAGAGAGTAGCAGCAGTGTAAAAACAAAGGGGGGGATCTGTTGAAATAGTCCGATGGCCATTACATAAATTGAGGCTTTGAGATAGAAGCTGTTAAGGAGCCTTTTGGACCTAGACTTCTGTTTCTGGTACCGCTTGCTGTGCGGTATTTAATTGCATTTTTAATTGAACCTTTATTTAACTAGGCAAGTCAGTTTTAAGAACAAACTCTTATTTACAATTACAGCCTACCAGGGAACATTGGGTTAGCAAGATGGCGCCGATAGAGATGGCAGCTTCACTTATAGTCCTTATTTAGCTTTTCAATGTATTATTTCTTACACTGCCTAGAAAACCTTAAGTGTTATGATATACAACCGGGAAGAACTTTTGGGATATCAGAGACATGTCAACTCATAACCTGCCCAGGGACAGCGGTTGAAACAACACTTTTACTGACACATTGATTAATGTGCACTGTCCCTGACAAAATAAAATAAACTCAAACTCAAACTTACCGGTACAACCAGGAATACAACCAGCACTACGACCAGGAATACCACCAGGAATACAACCAGTATAACGACCAGGAATACGACCAGGAATACAACCAGGAATACGACCAGCACTACGACCAGGAATACAACCAGGAATACGACCAGGAATACAACCAGGAATACGACCAGGAATACGACCAGGAATACGACCAGCATAACGACCAGGAATACGACCAGGACAACGACCAGGAATACCACCAGGAATACCACCAGGAATACGACCAGGAATACGACCAGCATAACGACCAGGAATACGACCAGGAATACGACCAGGAATATGACCAGCATAACGACCAGGAATACGACCAGGAATACGACCAGCATAACAACCAGGAATACAACCATCACTACGACCAGGAATACGACCAGGAATACAACCAGCACTACGACCAGGAATACGACCAGGAATACGACCAGCATAACAACCAGGAATACAACCATCACTACGACCAGGAATACAACCAGCACTACTACCAGGAATACCACCAGGAATACGACCAGCATAACGACCAGAAATACGACCAGTACAACGACCAGGACAACGACCAGGAATACGACCAGCATAACGACCAGGAATACGACCAGGACAACGACCAGGAATACCACCAGGAATACGACCAGCATAACGACCAGGAATACGACCAGGAATACGACCAGGAATACGACCAGGACAACGACCAGGAATACGACCAGCACTACGACCAGGAATACAACTAGCACTACGACCAGGACAACGACCAGGAATACGAGCAGCATAACAACCAGGAAAACGACCAGGACAATGACCAGGAATACCACCAGGAATACGACCAGCATAACGACCAGGAATACGACCAGGAATATGACCGGGAATACAACCAGCACTATGACCAGGAATACAACCAGCACTACGACCAGGAATACCACCAGGAATACGACCAGCACAACGACCAGGAATACGACCAGGTATATGACCAGGAATACGACCGGGAATACAACCAGCACTACGACCAGGAATACGACCAGGAATACGACCAGCACTACGACCAGGAATACAACCAGCACTACGACCAGGACAACGACCAGGAATACGACCAGCATAACAACCAGGAATACGACCAGCATAACGACTAGGAATACAACCAGCACTACGACCAGGAATACCACCAGGAATATGACCAGCATAACAACCAGGAATACGACCAGGAATATGACCGGGAATACAACCAGCACTATGACCAGGAATACAACCAGCACTACGACCAGGAATACCACCAGAAATACGACCAGCACAACGACCAGGAATACGACCAGGTATATGACCAGGAATACGACCGGGAATACAACCAGCGCTACGACCAGGAATATGACCAGCACTACGACCAGGAATACGACCAGGAATATGACCAGCACTACGACCAGGAATACGACCAGGAATACGACCAGCACTACGACCAGCACTACGACCAGGAATACGACTTTCCCAAAGCAGATCCTTTGTCTGCACCTCCCAGGGCATTTGAACTGATTCCAGAGGCCGACCCAAAACAACGTGGAGAGAGAGACGGAGCGGTCTTCTAGCGAGGCTTCACCCACCGCTTCCCAGTATATTACTCACTAATGTCCGGTCCCTAGTTAACTTCATTAGGGTAGGGGGCACTATGGATGAAGAGCGTGCCCAAAGTAAACTGCCTGCTACTCAGGTCTAGAGGCTAGGATATGCATATAATATAATGGTAGATTTGGATAGAAAACATTCTAAAGTTTCTAAAACTGTTAAAATATTGTCTGTGAGTATAACAGATCTGAAATGACAGCCATAAAACCTGAGGAAAATCCATCCAAGAAGTGCCATTACTTTGAAATGACTGTTATTCCAATGAAAGCCTATCCACCATTTAAAGGGATAGGACCCAGATTCCATTCCCTATGGCTTCCACTAGTCATGAACAGTCTTTAGACATTATTTCAGGCTTGTATTCTGAAAAATGAGGGAGATTGACAACATTGAGTGAGTGGACCCTGGGATGTCCTCAGAGCTGGTTACTGCGCACGACCGAGACCACGCCTTTCTTGTTTTCCTTTTATATTGACGAAGCTTTTGTCCGGTTGAAATATTATTCATTATTTAGGCTAAAAACAACCTGAGGATTGATTAAAAACATCATTTGACATCTTCCTGCAATCTTTACGGATACTATCTGGAATTTCCATCTGTCTGTTGTGACCACATCTGAGCCATTGGATTACTGAAAGAAAAACAAAATGGAGGTTTTATGTACTGTATCGAACAAAACAAACATTTATTGTGTATCATGGAGTCTTGTGAGTGCAACCATACGAAGATCATCAAAGGTAAGTGTTTGATTTTATTGCTATTTCTGATTTTCGTGACTAATCTACTTGGCTGGTAAACTGTACGTAATGTTTTGTGTGCTGAGTGCTGTCCTCAGATAATCGCATGGTTTGCTTTCGCCATAAAGCCTTTTTGAAATCTGACACGGCGGCTAGATTAACAAGTTAAGCTTTATTTTGATGTATAACATATATTTTCAAGAATGTTAAATATTTGAATTGAGAATTTTGAATTTTGCACTTTGCACTTTGCAATTTCACTGGATGTTGGCAAGGTGGCACGCTACCATACCACACCCCTAGAGAGAGGTAAACCAAATAGGTCAAATTTAGGGCAAGAGTTGCTTTCCAAAGAGATATCCGAGGTTGTAACATACTTTGTTTCACGGAAACATAGCTAGCTGGGGACCTGCTGTCGAGAGTCCGAACAGCCAACGGGATTTTCAGTGCATCGCACCGACAGGAACAAACATCTCTCTGGTAAGAAGAAGGGCGGGGGTGTTTGTTCATGATTAGCGACTCATGTTGTAATTGTAACAACATACAAGAACTCAAGTCCTTTTGTTCACCTAGAATTCCTCACAATCAAATGCCGTCCGTATTATCTCTCAAGAAAACTCTCCTCGGTTATCGGCACAGCCGTGTATATCCCCCCCGCAAGCGGATACCAAGACGGCCCTCAGGGAACTCTCCTTGGTTATCGGCACCGCCGTGTATATCCCCCCTCAAAGCGGATACCAAGACGGCCCTCAGGGAACTCTCCTCGGTTATCGGCACAGCCGTGTATATCCCCCTCAAAGCGGATACCAAGACGGCCCTCAGGGAACTCTCCTCGGTTATCGGCACAGCCGTGTATATCCCCCTCAAAGCGGATACCAAGACGGCCCTCAGGGAACTCTCCTCGGTTATCGGCACCGCCGTGTATATCCCCCTCAAAGCGGATACCAAGACGGCCCTCAGGGAACTCTCCTCGGTTATCGGCACCGCCGTGTATATCCCCCCTCAAAGCGGATACCAAGACGGCCCTCAGGGAACTCTCCTCGGTTATCGGCACAGCCGTGTATATCCCCCCTCAAAGCGGATACCAAGACGGCCCTCAGGGAACTCTCCTCGGTTATCGGCACCGCCGTGTATATCCCCCCTCAAAGCGGATACCAAGACGGCCCTCAGGGAACTTCACTGGACTTTATATACAGGCGTATTTCCTGAGGCTGCATTTATCGTAGCTGGGGATTTTAACAAAGCTAATCTGAGATCAATGCTACCTAAATTCTATGACCCCGAAGTCTGTTCACCCCGCTATCATCCAGAAGGCGAGGTCAGTACAGGTGCATCAAAGCTGGGACCGAGAGACTGAAAATCAGCTTCTATCTCAAGGCCATCAGACTGCTAAACAGCCATCACGAACACAGAGAGACTGAAAAACAGCTTCTATCTCAAGGCCATCAGATTGTTAAACAGCCATCAGACTGCTAAACAGCCATCACGAACACAGAGAGCCCACTAGGCTACCTGCCTCCCCCTCTCTAACCACAAGGCTACCTGCCTCACCCCTCTAACTACTAGGCTACCTGCCTCCCCCCTCTAACCACTAGTGTACCTGCCTCCCCCTCTAACCACTAGGCTACCTGCCTCCCCCTCTCTAACCACTAGGCTACCTGCCACCCCCTCTAACCACTAGGCTACCTGCCTCCCCCTCTAACCACTAGGCTACCTGCCTCCCCCTCTAACCACTAGGCTACCTGCCTCCCCCTCTAACCACTAGGCTACCTGCCTCCCCCTCTAACCACTAGGCTACCTGCCACCCCTCTAACCACTAGGCTACCTGCCTCCCCCTCTAACCACAAGGCTACCTGTCTCCCCCTCTAACCACTAGGCTACCTGCCTCCCCCTCTAACCACTAGGCTACCTGCCTCCCCCTCTAACCACTATGCTACCTGCCACCCCCTCTAACCACTAGGCTACCTGCCTCCCCCTCTAACCACTAGGCTACCTGCCTCCCCCTCTAACCACTAGGCTACCTGCCTCCCCCTCTAACCACTAGGCTACCTGCCTCCCCATCTAACCACTAGGCTACCTGCCTCCCCTCTAACCACTAGGCTACCTGCCTCCCCCTCTAACCACTAGACTACCTGCCTCACCCCTCTAACCACTAGGCTACCTGCCTCCCCCCTCTAACCACTAGGCTACCTGCATCCCCCTCTAACCACTAGGCTACCTGCCTCCCCCCTCTAACCACTAGGCTACCTGCCTCCCCCTCTAACCACTAGGCTACCTGCCTCCCCCTCTAACCACTAGGCTACCTGCCTCCCCCTCTAACCACTAGGCTACATGCCTCCCCCTCTAACCACTAGGCTACCTGCCTCCCCCTCTAAGCACTAGGCTACCTGCCTCCCCCCTCTAACCACTAGGTTACCTGCCAACCCCTCTAACCACTAGGCTACCTGCCTCCCCCCTCTAACCACTAGGCTACCTGCCAACCCCTCTAACCACTAGGCTACCTGCCTCCCCCCTCTAACCACTAGGCTACATGCCACCCCCCTCTAACCACTAGGCTACCTGCCTCCCCCTCTAACCACTAGGCTACCTGCCTCCCCCTCTAACCCCTAGGCTACCTGCCACCCCCTCTAACCACTAGGCTACCTGCCTCCCCCTCTAACCACTAGGCTACCTGCCACCCCCTCTAACCACTAGGCTACCTGCCTCCCCCTCTAACCACTAGGCTACCTGCCTCCCCCTCTAACCACTAGGCTACCTGCCTCCCACCTCTAACCAGTAGGCTACCTGCCTCCCCCCTCTAACCACTAGGCTAACTGCCTCCCCCTCTAACCACTAGGCTACCTGCCTCCCCCTCTAACCACTAGGCTACCTGCCACCCCCCTCTAACCACTAGGCTACCTGCCTCCCCCCTCTAACCACAAGGCTACCTGTCTCCCCCTCTAACCACTAGGCTACCTGCCTCCCCCTCTAACCACTAGGCTAACTGCCTCCCCCTCTAACCACTAGGCTACCTGCCACCCCCTCTAACCACTAGGCTACCTGCCTCCCCCTCTAACCACTAGGCTACCTGCCTCCCCCTCTAACCACTAGGCTACCTGCCTCCCCCTCTAACCACTAGGCTACCTGCCTCCCCATCTAACCACTAGGCTACCTGCCTCCCCCTCTAACCACTAGGCTACCTGCCTCCCCCTCTAACCACTAGACTACCTGCCTCCCCCTCTAACCACTAGGCTACCTGCCTCCCCCTCTAACCACTAGGCTACCTGCCTCCCCTCTAACCACTAGGCTACCTGCCTCCCCCTCTAACCACTAGGCTACCTGCCTCCCCCTCTAACCACTAGGCTACCTGCCCCCCCTCTAACCACTAGGCTACCTGCCTCCCCCTCTAACCACTAGGCTACCTGCCTCCCCCTCTAACCACTAGGCTACCTGCCACCCCCCTCTAACCACTAGGCTACCTGCCTCCCCCTCTAACCACTAGGCTACCTGCCTCCCCCTCTAACCACTAGGCTACCTGCCACCCCCTCTAACCACTAGGCTACCTGCCTCCCCCTCTAACCACTAGGCTACCTGCCACCCCCTCTAACCACTAGGCTACCTGCCTCCCCCTCTAACCACTAGGCTACATGCCTCCCCCTCTAACCACTAGGCTACCTGCCTCCCCCTCTAACCACTAGGCTACCTGCCTCCCCCTCTAACCACTAGGCTACCTGCCACCCCCTCTAACCACTAGGCTACCTGCCTCCCCCTCTAACCACTAGGCTACATGCCACCCCCTCTAACCACTAGGCTACCTGCCTCCCCCTCTAACCACTAGGCTACCTGCCTCCCCCTCTAACCACTAGGCTACCTGCCACCCCCTCTAACCACTAGGCTACCTGCCTCCCCCTCTAACCACTAGGCTACCTGCCTCCCCCTCTAACCACTAGGCTACCTGCCTCCCCCTCTAACCACTAGGCTACCTGCCTCCCCCTCTAACCACTAGGCTACCTGCCACCCCCTCTAACCACTAGGCTACCTGCCTCCCCCTCTAACCACTAGGCAACCTGTCTCCCCCTCTAACCACTAGGCTACCTGCCTCCCCATCTAACCACTAGGCTACCTGCCTCCCCCTCTAACCACTAGGCTACTTGCCACCCCCTCTAACCACTAGGCTACCTGCCTCCTCCTCTAACCACTAGGCTACCTGCCTCCCCCTCTAACCACTAGGCTACCTGCCTCCCCCTCTAACCCCTAGGCTACCTGCCTCCCCCTCTAACCACTAGGCTACCTGCCTCCCCCTCTAACCACTAGGCTACCTGCCTCCCCCTCTAACCACTAGGCTACCTGCCTCCCCCTCTAACCACTAGGCTACCTGCCACCCCCCTCTAACCACTAGGCTACCTGCCTCCCCCTCTAACCACTAGGCTACCTGCCTCCCCCCTCTAACCACCAGGCTACCTGCCTCCCCCCTCTAACCACTAGGCTACCTGCCACCCCCCTCTAACCACTAGGCTACCTGCCCCCCTCTAACCACTAGGCTACCTGCCCCCCCCTCTAACCACTAGGCTACCTGCCTCCCCCTCTACCTGCCTCCCCCTCTAACCACTAGGCTACCTGCCTCACCCCTCTAACCATTAGGCTACCTGCCTCCCCCCTATAAACACTAGGCTACCTGCCTCCCCCCTCTAACCACTAGGCTACCTGCCACCCCCTCTAACCACTAGGCTACCTGCCACCCCCTCTAACCACTAGGCTACCTGCCCCCCTCTAACCATTAGGCTACCTGCCTCCCCCTCTAACCGCTAGGCTACCTGCCTCCCCCTCTAACCACTAGGCTACCTGCCTCCCCCTCTAACCACTAGGCTACCTGCCTCCCCTCTAACCACTAGGCTACTTGCCTCCCCCTCTAACCACTAGGCTACCTGCCCCCCCTCTAACTACTAGGCTACCTGCCACCCCCTCTAACCACTAGGCTACCTGCCACCCCCTCTAACCACTAGGCTACCTGCCCCCCCTCTAACCACTAGGCTACCTGCCACCCCCCTCTAACCACTAGGCTACCTGCCTCCCCCTCTAACCACTAGGCTACCTGCCTCCCCCTCTAACCACCAGGCTACCTGCCTCCCCCTCTAACCACTAGGATACCTGCCACCCCCTCTAACCACTAGGCTACCTGCCCCCCTCTAACCACTAGGCTACCTGCCCCCCTCTAACCACTAGGCTACCTGCCTCCCCCTCTACCTGCCTCCCCCTCTAACCACTAGGCTACCTGCCTCACCCCTCTAACCATTAGGCTACCTGCCTCCCCCTCTAACCACTAGGCTACCTGCCTCCCCCTCTAACCACTAGGCTACCTGCCACCCCCTCTAACCACTAGGCTACCTGCCACCCCCCCTCTAACCACTAGGCTACCTGCCCCCCTCTAACCACTAGGCTACCTGCCTCCCCCTCTAACCATTAGGCTACCTGCCTCCCCCTCTAACCACTAGGCTACCTGCCTCCCCCTCTAACCACTAGGCTACCTGCCACCCCCTCTAACCACTAGGCTACCTGCCTCCCCCTCTAACCACAAGGCTACCTGTCTCCCCCTCTAACCACTAGGCTACCTGCCTCCCCCTCTAACCACTAGGCTACCTGCCTCACCCCTCTAACCATTAGGCTACCTGCCTCCCCCTCTAACCACTAGGCTACCTGCCACCCCCTCTAACCACTAGGCTACCTGCCACCCCCTCTAACCACTAGGCTACCTGCCACCCCCTCTAACCACTAGGCTACCTGCCCCCCTCTAACCACTAGGCTACCTGCCTCCCCCTCTAACCATTAGGCTACCTGCCTCCCCCTCTAACCACTAGGCTACCTGCCTCCCCCCTCTAACCACTAGGCTACCTGCCACCCCCTCTAACCACTAGGCTACCTGCCCCCCCCTCTAACCACTAGGCTACCTGCCCCCCACCTCTAACCACTAGGCTACCTGCCTCCCCCTCGGTAGCAGAGAGGACCGTCTGACATTTTTTGGGGCCTTCCTCTGACACCGCCTGGTATAAAAAAAATGAATGAATTCAACCGAAATGTGTCTTCCTCATTTAACCGAACCCCTCATTTAACCCAACACCTCTGAATCAGAGAGGTGTGGGGGGGGGGCTGCCTTAATCGTCATCCGTGCCCGGGGAAATCAGCTCGGATATGGGAAACATATGTTTACATTGCTAAGCAAGTGCAATAGATAAACAAAAAGTGAATCTCTCTCAGCAAAAAACACAGCACGCCACTTAGCTCTCCCCTAATCTACGGAACCCTTCTGATGCTTATCTGTGTACCAGGAAGTAGACGGAGGAGGAGGAACAGAGAGTTGACACAGGACCAACGGTGCTGCCTGTGGCTTTGTCCGCATGAGAGAGAGAATGGCTCAAATGGCACCCTATTCTCTATATAGTGCACTTAGGACCATGGTCTAAAGTAGAGCACTACGTAGGGAATAGGGTGTCATTCTGGTCTAAAGTAGTGCACTACGTTAGGGAATAGGGTGCCGTTCTGGTCTAAAGTAGTGCACTACGTAGGGAATAGGGTGCCATTCTGGTCTAAAGTAGTGCACTACATAGGGAATAGGGTGCCGTTCTGGTCTAAAATGGTGCACTACATAGGGAATAGGGTGTCATTCTGGTCTAAAGTAGTGCACTACGTTAGGGAATAGGGTGCCTTTCTGGTCTAAAGGGTGTTGTTCTGGTCTAAAGTAGTGCACTACGTAGGGAATAGGGTGCCATTCTGGTCTAAAGGGTGTTGTTCTGGTCTAAAGTAGTGCACTACGTAGGGAATAGGGTGTCGAATAGGGTGCCATTCTGGTCTAAAGTAGTGCACTACGTAGGGAATAGGGTGCCATTCTGGTCTAAAGTAGTGCACTACGTAGGGGAACAGGATACCATGCATTCACAGTGTTCCCGCTGTAGCTTTGCCTTGCTTGGCTGCAGCCCCAAAAAGACCTTTGTTGTTTCTGTGAAATTTGGTTTGGTCACAGTGTCAAGGCACTGTGTTCTATTAGACAAGGACATGGCTGTTGGTCTGGGAGGAGGAGGAGAGGAGAGGAGAGGAGAGGAGGAGGGGGAGGAGAGGAGAGGAGGAGTGAAGAGGAAGTAGGAGAGGAGAGTAGAGGAGAGGAGAGGAGAGGGGGAGGGGGGGAGGGGGAGGGGGAGGAGAGGAGGAGAGGAGAGGAGAGGGAGAGGAGGGGAGGGGGAGGGAGGGAGGAGGGGGAGGGGGAGGAGAGGAGGAGAGAGGAGAGGAGTGGAGAGGAGGGGGAGGGGGAGGAGAGGAGGAGAGGAGGAGGGGAGGAGGAGGAGGAGGAGGAGAGTAAGAGAGGGAGGAGGAGAGAGGGAGAGGAGGAAAGGAAAGGAGGAATAGGAGGAGAGGAGGAGAGGAAGAGAGGGAGGAGGAGAGAGGGAGAGGAGGAAAGGAAAGGAGGAATAGGAGTAGAGGAGGAGAGGAAGAGAGGGAGGTACAGGATATATATAAACGCTCCTGGATATTGTGAGGTTAACAACCAAGAAACTCGGATTCCTCCGTCCTGGGTATTAGTCAGGCAGCGAAAAGATGTTAATCTGGTTCAGAGAGTTAATGGGAATGAGGCAGACATTAGGAATGAGATCACATTTCTGGACTCAGAACCACCACTGACCAGGAATGAGGCAGACATTAGGAATGAGATCACATTTCTGGACTCAGAACCACCACTGACCAGGAATGAGGCAGATATTAGGAATGAAATCACATTTCTGGACTCAGAACCACCACTGACCAGGAATGAGGCAGATATTAGGAATGAGATCACATTTCTGGACTCAGAACCACCACTGACCAGGAATGAGGCAGATATTAGGAATGAGATCACATTTCTGGACTCAGAACCACCACTGACCAGGAATGAGGCAGATATTAGGAATGAGATCACATTTCTGGGCTCAGAACCACCACTGACCAGGAATGAGGCAGACATTAGGAATGAGATCACATTTCTGGACTCAGAACCACCACTGACCAGGAATGAGGCAGATATTAGGAATGAGATCACATTTCTGGACTCAGAACCACCACTGACCAGGAATGAGGCAGACATTAGGAATGAGATCACATTTCTGGACTCAGAACCACCACTGACCAGGAATGAGGCAGATATTAGGAATGAGATCACATTTCTGGACTCAGAACCACCACTGACCAGGAATGAGGCAGATATTAGGAATGAGATCACATTTCTGGACTCAGAACCACCACTGACCAGGAATGAGGCAGATATTAGGAATGAGATCACATTTCTGGACTCAGAACCACCACTGACCAGGTATGAGGCAGATATTAGGATGAGATCACATTTCTGGGCTCAGAACCACCACTGACCAGGTATGTGTCCCAAATGGCACCCTAGTCCCTACATTTATTTATTTTATTTGACCTTTATTTTACTAGGCAAGTCAGTGAAGAACAAATTCTTATTTTCAATGACGGCCTCCCAGGGAACAGTGGGTTAACTGCCTGCCTGTTAACTGACATAGTGCCCTCCTTTAGACCCTATTCTCTACATAGTGCCCTCCTTTAGACCCTATTCTCTACATAGTGCCCTCCTTTAGACCCTATTCTCTACATAGTGCCCTCCTTTAGACCTTATTCTCTACATAGTGCCCTCCTTTAGACCCTATTCTCTACATAGTGCACTACTTTAGACCCTATTCTCTACATAGTGCACTCCTTTAGACCCTATTCTCTACATAGTGCACTCCTTTAGACCCTATTCTCTACATAGTGCACTACTTTAGACCCTATTCTCTACATAGTGCCCTCCTTTAGACCCTATTCTCTACATAGTGCCCTCCTTTAGACCCTATTCTCTACATAGTGCCCTCCTTTAGACCTTATTCTCTACATAGTGCCCTCCTTTAGACCCTATTCTCTACATAGTACACTACTTTAGACCCTATTCTCTACATAGTGCACTCCTTTAGACCCTATTCTCTACATAGTGCACTACTTTAGACCCTATTCTCTACATAGTGCACTACTTTAGACCCTATTTTCTACATAGTGCACTCCTTTAGACCCTATTCTCTACATAGTGCACTACTTTAGACCCTATTCTCTACATAGTGCCCTCCTTTAGACCCTATTCTCTACATAGTGCCCTCCTTTAGACCCTTTTCTCTACATAGTGCCCTCCTTTAGACCCTATTCTCTACATAGTGCCCTCCTTTAGACCCTATTCTCTACATAGTGCCCTCCTTTAGACCCTATTCTCTACATAGTGCCCTCCTTTAGACCCAATTCTCTACATAGTGCACTCCTTTAGACCCTATTCTCTACATAGTGCCCTCCTTTAGACCCTATTCTCTACATAGTGCACTACTTTAGACCCTATTCTCTACATAGTGCACTACTTTAGAGCCTATTCTCTACATAGTGCACTCCTTTAGACCCTATTCTCTACATAGTGCACTCCTTTAGACCCTTTTCTCTACATAGTGCCCTCCTTTAGACCCTATTCTCTACATAGTGCCCTCCTTTAGAGGTGGTGGTGTGGTGGTGTGGTGGTGTGGTGTGGTGTGGTGGTGTGTGGTGTGATGTGTGGTGGTGTGTGGTGTGGCGTGGTGGTGTGTGGTGGTGTGGTGTTGTGTGGTGGTGTGTGGTGTGGTGGTGGTGTGGTGGTGTGTGGTGTGGTGGTGGTGTGGTGGTGTGTGGTGTGTTGTGTGGTGTGGTGGTGTGGTGGTGTGGTGTGGTGGTGTGTGGTGGTGTGGTGGTGTGTGGTGTGGTGTGGTGGTGTGTGGTGTGATGTGTGGTGGTGTGTGGTGGTGTGGTGGTGTGGTGGTGTGGTGGTGTGGTGGTGGTGTGGTGTGGTGGTGGGTGGTGGTGTGGTGGTGGTGTGGTGTGGTGGTGTGGTGGTGGTGTGGTGTGGTTGTGTGTGGTGTGGTGGTGTGGTTGTGTGTGGCGTGGTGGTGTGGTGGTGTGGTGGTGTGGTGGTGGTGTGGTTGTGTGTGGTGTGGTGGTGGTGTGGTGGTGTGGTGGTGGTGGTGTGGTGGTGGTGTGGTGGTGTGGTGGTGGTGTGGTGTGGTGGTGGTGTGGTGGTGTGGTGGTGGTGTGGTGTGGTGGTGTGGTGGTGGTGTGGTGTGGTGTGGTTGTGTGTGGTGTGGTGGTGTGGTGGTGGTGTGGTGGTGTGGTGGTGTGGTGGTGGTGTGGTTGTGTGTGGTGTGGTGGTGGTGTGGTGGTGTGGTGGTGGTGGTGTGGTGGTGGTGTGGTGTTGTGGTGGTGGTGGTGTGGTCTGGTGTGGTGTGGTGGTGGTGTGGTGGTGGTGTGGTGTGGTTGTGTGTGGTGTGGTGGTGTGGTTGTGTGTGGTGTGGTGGTGTGGTGGTGTGGTGGTGTGGTGGTGGTGTGGTGTGGTGGTGGTGTGTTGGTGGTGCTGTGGTGGTGTGGTGGTGGTGGTGTGGTGGTTGTGTGGTGGTGTTGTGGTGGTGTGGTGGTGTGGTGGTGGTGGTGTGGTGGTGTGGTAGTGTTATTTCCTGAACATAATAAATATATTTTTCATCTTGAAAAAGCAAAAGGCTTTTGAAACATAAACACCTGCGAGATCGTCTGAATCCCCCTGATGGGTTTTAGCTTAAGACGAGAAAAGGCCTGTTAGTTCTTCATTCTGCGTGTTTTTGATGAATAAGAATTAGGTTGTTTTGTTGTCAAATCTGCTTTAAACCACAGCGAGCTTATTGAAATGTAGCTCTCTTTTTTTTAACATATAATTTTTTTACATTTTATCCCCTTATTCTCCCCAAATTCGTGGTATCCAATTATTAGTAGTTACTATCTTGTCTCATCGCTACAACTCCCGTACGGGCTCTGGAGAGACGAAGGTCGAAAGCCATGTGTCCTCCGATACACAACCCGAACCAAGCCGCACTGCTTCTTAACACAGCGCGCATCCAACCCGGAAGCCAGCCGCACCAATGTGTCGGAGGAAACACCGTGGCCCTTAGCGACCTTTTCAGCGTGAGCTGAGCCCGGCCCGCCACAGGAGTCGCTAGTACGTGATGAGACAAGTATACCCCTGCCGGCCAAGCCCTCCCTGACCCGGACGACGCTGGGCCAGTTGTGCTCTGCCCCATGGACCTCCCTGTCGCGGCCGGCTGTGACAGAGCCTGGGATCGAAACCAGAGTCTCTGGTGGCACAGCTGGCACTGTGATGCAGTGCCTTAGACCACTAAGGGGGCCGGGGAAGGTAGCTTTCTGATGATATCGTCTGGTGGCTGGTGACGGGCAACAAGAGGGTGGCTGGGCTGGTGACGAACAACAAGAGGGGGGCTGGTGACGGGCAACAAGAGGGGGGCTGGTGACGGGCAACAAGAGGGTGGCTGGGCTGGTGACGGGCAACAAGAGGGTGGCTGGGCTGGTGACGGACAACAAGAGGGTGGCTGGTGACGGACAACAAGAGGGGGGCTGGTGACGGACAACAAGAGGGTGGCTGGTGACGGACAACAAGAGGGGGGCTGGTGACGGACAACAAGAGGGGGGCTGGTGACGGGCAACAAGAGGGGGCTGGTGACGGACAACAAGAGGGTGGCTGGTGACGGGCAACAAGAGGGGGGCTGGTGACGGACAACAAGAGGGTGGCTGGTGACGGGCAACAAGAGGGTGGCTGGTGACGGACAACAAGAGGGTGGCTGGGCTGGTGACAGGCAACAAGAGGGGGCTGGTGACGGACAACAAGAGGGGGGATGGTGACGGACAACAAGAAAGGGGCTGGGCTGGTGACGGACAACAAGAGGGTGGCTGGGCTGGTGACAGACAACAAGAGGGTGGCTGGTGACGGACAACAAGAGAGTGGCTGGGCTGGTGACGGACAACAAGAGGGTGGCTGGTGACGGGCAACAAGAGGGTGGCTGGTGACGGACAACAAGAGGGTGGCTGGGGACAGACAGCGAGAGGGAGGCTGGTGACGGACAACAAGAGAGTGGCTGGGCTGGTGACGGACAACAAGAGGGTGGCTGGGCTGTTGACGGGCAACAAGAGGGTGGCTGGTGACGGACAACAAGAGGGTGGCTGGGGACAGACAGCGAGAGGGAGGCTGGTGACGGACAACAAGAGAGTGGCTGGGCTGGTGACGGACAACAAGAGGGTGGCTGGGCTGGTGATGGACAACAAGAGGGGGGCTGGTGACGGACAGCGAGAGGGAGGCTGGGCTGGTGACCTCCGGGAGGCCTAGTGTTAGCTTGTGTGTGTGGTGTGT
>NW_027003573.1:97036-104536 GCF_036934945.1 Oncorhynchus masou masou
TACTCTGTCTGTTACTCTGTCTGTTACTGTTACTCTGTCTGTTACTCTGTCTGTTACTCTGTCTGTTACTCTGTCTGTTACTCTGTCTGTTACTGTTACTCTGTCTGTTACTCTGTCTGTTACTCTGTCTGTTACTGTTACTCTGTCTGTTACTCTGTCTGTTACTCTGTCTGTTACTCTGTCTGTTACTGTTACTCTGTCTGTTACGCTGTCTGTTACCCTGTCTGTTACTCTGTCTGTTACTCTGTCTGTTACTCTGTCTGTTACTCTGTCTGTTACTGTTACTCTGTCTGTTACTCTGTCTGTTACTCTGTCTGTTACTCTGTCTGTTACTCTGTCTGTTACTGTTACTCTGTCTGTTACTCTGTCTGTTACCCTGTCTGTTACCCTGTCTGTTACTCTGTCTGTTACCCTGTCTGTTACTCTGTCTGTTACTCTGTCTGTTACTCTGTCTGTTACTGTTACTCTGTCTGTTACCCTGTCTGTTACTCTGTCTGTTACTCTGTCTGTTACTCTGTCTGTTACCCTGTCTGTTACCCTGTCTGTTACTCTGTCTGTTACTCTGTCTGTTACTCTGTCTGTTACCCTGTCTGTTGCTCTGTCTGTTACTGTTACTCTGTCTGTTACTCTGTCTGTTACTCTGTCTGTTACTCTGTCTGTTACCCTGTCTGTTACCCTGTCTGTTACCCTGTCTGTTACTCTGTCTGTTACTCTATCTGTTACCCTGTCTGTTACCCTGTCTGTTACCCTGTCTGTTACTCTGTCTGTTACTCTGTCTGTTACCCTGTCTGTTACCCTGTCTGTTACCCTGTCTGTTACTCTGTCTGTTACTCTGTCTGTTACCCTGTCTGTTACTCTGTCTGTTACTCTGTCTGTTACTCTGTCTGTTACCCTGTCTGTTACTATGTCTGTTACTCTGTCTGTTACCCTGTCTGTTACTCTGTCTGTTACCCTGTCTGTTACCCTGTCTGTTACCCTGTCTGTTACTCTGTCTGTTACTCTGTCTGTTACTCTGTCTGTTACTGTTACTCTGTATGTTACTCTGTCTGTTACCCTGTCTGTTACTCTGTCTGTTACCCTGTCTGTTACTCTGTCTGTTACTCTGTCTGTTACTCTGTCTGTTACCCTGTCTGTTACCCTGTCTGTTACTCTGTCTGTTACTCTGTCTGTTACTCTGTCTGTTACCCTGTCTGTTACTCTGTCTGTTACCCTGTCTGTTACTCTGTCTGTTACTCTGTCTGCTACTGTTACCCTGTCTGTTACTCTGTCTGTTACTGTTACTCTGTCTGTTACCCTGTCTGTTACTCTGTCTGTTACTCTGTCTGTTACCCTGTCTGTTACCCTGTCTGTTACTCTGTCTGTTACTGTTACCCTGTCTGTTACTCTGTCTGTTACTCTGTCTGTTACTCTGTCTGTTACTCTGTCTGTTACCCTGTCTGTTACTCTGTCTGTTACTGTTACCCTGTCTGTTACTCTGTCTGTTACTCTGTCTGTTACTCTGTCTGTTACTGTTACTCTGTCTGTTACCCTGTCTGTTACTCTGTCTGTTACTCTGTCTGTTACCCTGTCTGTTACCCTGTCTGTTACTCTGTCTGTTACTGTTACCCTGTCTGTTACTCTGCCTGTTACCCTGTCTGTTACTGTTACTCTGTCTGTTACCCTGTCTGTTACTCTGTCTGTTACTCTGTCTGTTACCCTGTCTGTTACCCTGTCTGTTACTCTGTCTGTTACTGTTACTCTGTCTGTTACCCTGTCTGTTACTCTGTCTGTTACTCTGTCTGTTACTCTGTCTGTTACCCTGTCTGTTACTCTGTCTGTTACTGTTACCCTGTCTGTTACTCTGTCTGTTACCCTGTCTGTTACCCTGTCTGTTACTCTGTCTGTTACTGTTACCCTGTCTGTTACTCTGCCTGTTACTCTGTCTGTTACTCTGTCTGTTACTCTGTCTGTTACCCTGTCTGTTACTCTGTCTGTTACTGTTACTCTGTCTGTTACCCTGTCTGTTACTCTGTCTGTTACTCTGTCTGTTACCCTGTCTGTTACCCTGTCTGTTACTCTGTCTGTTACTGTTACCCTGTCTGTTACTCTGTCTGTTACTCTGTCTGTTACTCTGTCTGTTACTGTTACTCTGTCTGTTACTCTGTCTGTTACTCTGTCTGTTACTCTGTCTGTTACCCTGTCTGTTACTCTGTCTGTTACTCTGTCTGTTACCCTGTCTGTTACTCTGTCTGTTACTCTGTCTGCTACTGTTACCCTGTCTGTTACTCTGTCTGTTACTGTTACTCTGTCTGTTACCCTGTCTGTTACTCTGTCTGTTACTCTGTCTGTTACCCTGTCTGTTACTCTGTCTGTTACTGTTACTCTGTCTGTTACCCTGTCTGTTACTCTGTCTGTTACTGTTACCCTGTCTGTTACCCTGTCTGTTACTCTGTCTGTTACTCTGTCTGTTACTCTGTCTGTTACTGTTACTCTGTCTGTTACTCTGTCTGCTACTCTGTCTGTTACTCTGTCTGTTACCCTGTCTGCTACTGTTACTCTGTCTGTTACTCTGTCTGTTACTCTGTCTGTTACCCTGTCTGTTACCCTGTCTGTTACTCTGTCTGTTACTCTGTCTGTTACTCTGTCTGTTACCCTGTCTGTTACCCTGTCTGTTACTCTGTCTGCTACTGTTACTCTGTCTGTTACTCTGTCTGTTACCCTGTCTGTTACTGTTACTCTGTCTGTTACCCTGTCTGTTACTCTGTCTGTTACTCTGTCTGTTACCCTGTCTGTTACCCTGTCTGTTACTCTGTCTGTTACTCTGCCTGTTACTCTGTCTGTTACCCTGTCTGTTACTCTGTCTGTTACTCTGTCTGTTACTGTTACTCTGTCTGTTACCCTGTCTGTTACTCTGTCTGTTACTCTGTCTGTTACCCTGTCTGTTACCCTGTCTGTTACTCTGTCTGTTACTCTGTCTGTTACTCTGTCTGTTACCCTGTCTGTTACTCTGTCTGTTACTCTGTCTGTTACTGTTACTCTGTCTGTTACCCTGTCTGTTACTCTGTCTGTTACTCTGTCTGTTACCCTGTCTGTTACCCTGTCTGTTACTCTGTCTGTTACTCTGTCTGTTACTCTGTCTGTTACCCTGTCTGTTACTCTGTCTGTTACCCTGTCTGTTACTCTGTCTGTTACTCTGTCTGTTACCCTGTCTGTTACCCTGTCTGTTACTCTGTCTGTTACTGTTACCCTGTCTGTTACTCTGTCTGTTACTCTGTCTGTTACCATGTCTGTTACTCTGTCTGTTACTCTGTCTGTTGCTCTGTCTGTTACTGTTACTCTGTCTGTTACTCTGTCTGTTACCCTGTCTGTTACTCTGTCTGTTACTCTGTCTGTTACCCTGTCTGTTGCTCTGTCTGTTACTCTGTCTGTTACTCTGTCTGTTACTCTGTCTGTTACTGTTACTCTGTCTGTTACTCTGTCTGTTACTGTTACTCTGTCTGTTACTCTGTCTGTTACTCTGTCTGTTACCCTGTCTGTTACTCTGTCTGTTACTCTGTCTGTTACTCTGTCTGTTACCCTGTCTGTTACTCTGTCTGTTACTCTGTCTGTTACCCTGTCTGTTACTCTGTCTGTTGCTCTGTCTGTTACTGTTACCCTGTCTGTTACTCTGTCTGTTACTCTGTCTGTTACTCTGTCTGTTACTCTGTCTGTTACTCTGTCTGTTACTCTGTCTGTTGCTCTGTCTGTTACTGTTACTCTGTCTGTTACTCTGTCTGTTACTCTGTCTGTTACTCTGTCTGTTACTCTGTCTGTTACCATGTCTGTTACTCTGTCTGTTACTCTGTCTGTTGCTCTGTCTGTTACTGTTACCCTGTCTGTTACTCTGTCTGTTACTCTGTCTGTTACTGTTACTCTGTCTGTTACCCTGTCTGTTACTCTGTCTGTTACCCTGTCTGTTACTCTGTCTGTTACCCTGTCTGTTGCTCTGTCTGTTACCCTGTCTGTTACTCTGTCTGTTACTGTTACTCTGTCTGTTACCCTGTCTGTTACTCTGTCTGTTGCTCTGTCTGTTACTCTGTCTGTTACTCTGTCTGTTACTCTGTCTGTTACCCTGTCTGTTACCCTGTCTGTTGCTCTGTCTGTTACTCTGTCTGTTACTCTGTCTGTTACTCTGTCTGTTACCCTGTCTGTTACTCTGTCTGTTACCCTGTCTGTTACCATGTCTGTTACCCTGTCTGCTACCCTGTCTGTTACTCTGTCTGTTACTCTGTCTGTTACTCTGTCTGTTACTCTGTCTGTTACCCTGTCTGTTACTCTGTCTGTTACCCTGTCTGTTACCCTGTCTGTTACCCTGTCTGTTACTCTGTCTGTTACCCTGTCTGTTGCTCTGTCTGTTACCCTGTCTGTTACTCTGTCTGTTACTGTTACTCTGTCTGTTACTCTGTCTGTTACTCTGTCTGTTACCCTGTCTGTTACCCTGTCTGTTACTCTGTCTGTTACTGTTACTCTGTCTGTTACTCTGTCTGTTACTCTGTCTGTTACTCTGTCTGTTACCCTGTCTGATACCCTGTCTGTTACTCTGTCTGTTACTCTGTCTGTTGCTCTGTCTGTTACTGTTACTCTGTATGTTACTCTGTCTGTTACTCTGTCTGTTACCCTGTCTGCTACCCTGTCTGTTACCCTGTCTGTTACCATGTCTGTTACCCTGTCTGTTACTCTGTCTGTTACTCTGTCTGTTACTGTTACCCTGTCTGTTACTCTGTCTGTTACTCTGTCTGTTACTCTGTCTGTTACCCTGTCTGATACCCTGTCTGTTACTCTGTCTGTTACTCTGACTGTTACTCTATCTGTTACTCTGTCTGTTACTGTTACTCTGTCTGTTACCCTGTCTGTTACTCTGTCTGTTACTCTGTCTGTTACTCTGTCTGTTACCCTGTCTGTTACTCTGTCTGTTACTCTGTCTGTTACTCTGTCTGTTACTCTGTCTGTTACTGTTACTCTGTCTGTTACTCTGTCTGTTACTCTGTCTGTTACTGTTACTCTGTCTGTTACCCTGTCTGTTACTCTGTCTGTTACTCTGTCTGTTACTCTGTCTGTTACTCTGTCTGTTACTGTTACTCTGTCTGTTACCCTGTCTGTTACTCTGTCTGTTACTCTGTCTGTTACTCTGTCTGTTACCCTGTCTGTTACCCTGTCTGTTACTCTGTCTGTTACCCTGTCTGTTACTCTGTCTGTTACTCTGTCTGTTACTCTGTCTGTTACTCTGTCTGTTACCCTGTCTGTTACTCTGTCTGTTACTCTGTCTGTTACTCTGTCTGTTACCCTGTCTGTTACTCTGTCTGTTACTCTGTCTGTTACTCTGTCTGTTACCCTGTCTGTTACCCTGTCTGTTACTCTGTCTGTTACCCTGTCTGTTACTCTGTCTGTTACTCTGTCTGTTACTCTGTCTGTTACTCTGTCTGTTACTCTGTCTGTTGCTCTGTCTGTTACTGTTACTCTGTCTGTTACCCTGTCTGTTACTCTGTCTGTTACTCTGTCTGTTACTCTGTATGTTACTCTGTCTGTTACTCTGTCTGTTACCATGTCTGTTACTCTGTCTGTTGCCCTGTCTGTTACTCTGTCTGTTACTCTGTCTGTTACTCTGTCTGTTACCCTGTCTGTTACCCTGTCTGTTGCTCTGTCTGTTACCCTGTCTGTTACTCTGTCTGTTACTCTGTCTGATACCCTGTCTGTTACTCTGTCTGTTACTCTGACTGTTACTCTATCTGTTACTCTATCTGTTACTCTGTCTGTTACTGTTACTCTGTCTGTTACTCTGTCTGTTACTCTGTATGTTGCTCTGTCTGTTACTCTGTCTGTTACCCTGTCTGTTACTGTTACTCTGTCTGTTACTCTGTCTGTTACTCTGTCTGTTACTCTGTCTGTTACTCTGTCTGTTACTCTGTCTGTTACTGTTACTCTGTATGTTACCCTGTCTGTTACTCTGTCTGTTACTCTGTCTGTTACTCTGTCTGTTACTCTGTCTGTTACTGTTACTCTGTATGTTACCCTGTCTGTTACTGTTACTCTGTCTGTTACTCTGTCTGTTACTCTGTATGTTACCCTGTCTGTTACTCTGTCTGTTACTCTGTCTGTTACTCTGTCTGTTACTCTGTCTGTTACTGTTACTCTGTATGTTACCCTGTCTGTTACTGTTACCCTGTCTGTTACTCTGTCTGTTACTCTGTCTGTTACCCTGTCTGTTACTGTTACTCTGTCTGTTACTCTGTCTGTTACTCTGTCTGTTACTCTGTCTGTTACTCTGTCTGTTACTCTGTCTGTTACTGTTACTCTGTCTGTTACTCTGTCTGTTACTCTGTCTGTTACTGTTACTCTGTCTGTTACTCTGTCTGTTACTCTGTCTGTTACTGTTACTCTGTCTGTTACTCTGTCTGTTACTCTGTCTGTTACTCTGTCTGTTACTCTGTCTGTTACCCTGTCTGATACCCTGTCTGTTACTCTGTCTGTTACTCTGACTGTTACTCTATCTGTTACTCTGTCTGTTACTGTTACTCTGTCTGTTACCCTGTCTGTTACCCTGTCTGTTACTCTGTCTGTTACCCTGTCTGATACCCTGTCTGTTACTCTGTCTGTTACTCTGTCTGTTACCCTGTCTGTTACTCTGTCTGTTACTCTGTTACTCTGTCTGTTACTCTGTCTGTTACTCTGTCTGTTACTCTGTCTGTTACTCTGTCTGTTACCCTGTCTGTTACTCTGTCTGTTACTCTGTCTGTTACTCTGTCTGTTACCCTGTCTGTTACTCTGTCTGTTACTCTGTTACTCTGTCTGTTACTCTGTCTGTTACTCTGTCTGTTACTCTGCCTGTTACTGTTACTCTGTCTGTTACCCTGTCTGTTACTCTGTCTGTTACTCTGTCTGTTACCCTGTCTGTTACCCTGTCTGTTACCCTGTCTGTTACTCTGTCTGTTACTGTTACTCTGTCTGTTACCCTGTCTGTTACTCTGTATGTTACTCTGTCTGTTACTCTGTCTGTTACCCTGTCTGCTACCCTGTCTGTTACCCTGTCTGTTACCATGTCTGTTACCCTGTCTGCTACCCTGTCTGTTACCATGTCTGTTACCCTGTCTGCTATCCTGTCTCCTACACGGTATTCTACCCGGTCTGTTGCTGTTACTCTGCCTGAGAGGAGAGAGTTAGTACAGATTAGAGAGGAGAGAGTTAGTACAGATTAGAGAGGAGAGAGTTAGTACAGATTAGAGAGGAGAGAGTTAGTACAGATTAGAGAGGAGAGAGTTAGTACAGATTAGAGAGGAGAGAGTTAGTACAGATTAGAGAGGAGAGAGTTAGTACAGATTAGAGAGGAGAGAGTTAGTACAAGTTAGAGAGGAGAGAGGAGAGAGTTAGTATAGGTTAGAGAGGAGAGAGGAGAGAGTTAGTATAGGTTAGAGAGGATAGAGTTTGTACAGGTTAGAGAGGAGAGAGTTAGTACAAGTTAGAGAGGAGAGAGTTAGTACAGATTAG
>NW_027003573.1:109536-112036 GCF_036934945.1 Oncorhynchus masou masou
TCCTAGAGTCTCCTCATCCAACTATTGAACTACTCAGTACCTACACAGATCTAGATGTTTCCTAGAGTCTCCTCATCCAACTACTGAACTACCAGGTACCTAGACAGATCTAGATGTTTCCTAGAGTCTCCTCATCCAACTACTGAACTACCAGGTACCTAGACAGATCTAGATGTTTCCTAGTCTCTTCATCCAACTAGTGAACTACCAGGTACCTAGATAGATCTAGATGTTTCCTAGAGTCTCCTCATCCAACTAGTGAACTACTCAGTACCTACACAGATCTAACTAACGGTAGAGATGTTTCCTAGAGTCTCCTCATCCAACAACACCTAACATCCAAAAATACATCTTCAATCGTTAACACCTAGACGTGTAGTTGACTACTGTATATAGACTGGTAGATTAATGTAAAACACCTGGCAGATTAACATAATATACCTGGTAGATTAATATATAATATACCTGATAGATTAATATATAATATACCTGATTAATATATAATATACCTGGTAGATTAATATATAATATACCTGGTAGATTAATATATAATATACCTGGTAGATTAATATATAATATACCTGGTAGATTAATATATAATATACCTGGTAGATTAATATATAATATACCTGGTAGATTAATATATAATATACCTGGTAGATTAATATATAATATACCTGGTAGATTAATATATAATATACCTGGTAGATTAATATATAATATACCTGGTAGATTAATATATAATATACCTGGTAGATTAATATATAATATACCTGGTAGATTAATATATAATATACCTGATAGATTAATATATAATATACCTGATTAATATATAATATACCTGGTAGATTAATATATAATATACCTGGTAGATTATATATAATATACCTAGATTAATATATAATATAGATTAATATATAATATACCTGGTAGATTAATATATAATATACCTGGTAGATTAATATATAATATACCTGGTAGATTAATATATAATATACCTGGTAGATTAATATATAATATACCTGGTAGATTAATATATAATATACCTGGTAGATTAATATATAATATACCTGGTAGATTAATATATAATATACCTGGTAGATTAATATATAATATACCTGGTAGATTAATATAATATACCTGGTAGATTAATATATAATATACCTGATAGATTAATATATAATATACCTAGATTAATATATAATATACCTGGTAGATTAATATATAATATACCTGGTAGATTAATATATAATATACCTGATAGATTAATATATAATATACCTGATTAATATATAATATACCTGGTAGATTAATATATAATATACCTGGTAGATTAATATATAATATACCTGATAGATTAATATATAATATACCTGATAGATTAATATATAATATACCTGGTAGATTAATATATAATATACCTGATAGATTAATATATAATATACCTGGTAGATTAATATATAATATACCTGATTAATATATAATATACCTGGTAGATTAATATATAATATACCTGATAGATTAATATATAATATACCTGGTAGATTAATATATAATATACCTGGTAGATTAATATATAATATACCTGGTAGATTAATATAATATACCTGGTAGATTAATATATAATATACCTGGTAGATTAATATATAATATACCTGATTAATATATAATATACCTGGTAGATTAATATATAATATACCTGGTAGATTAATATATAATATATTAATATATAATATACCTGATAGATTAATATATAATATAGATTAATATATAATATACCTGGTAGATTAATATATAATATACCTGGTAGATATATTAATATATAATATACCTGATAGATTAATATATAATATACCTGGTAGATTAATATATAATATACCTGTAATCAGAAACACCTAGATGTGTATTATAAACTGGGTGGTTTGAATCTTGAATTCTGATTGGCTGACAGCTGTGGTATACCAAGGGTATGACAAAAACATGTATTTTTACTGCTCTAATGACGTCAGTGACCAGTTCTTAACGGCTATAAGGCACCTCACGGGTTTGTGGTATATGGCCAATACACCGCGGCTAAGGGTGCAGACACTCCATGGGGCATCGTGCCGAGAACAGCCCTTAGCCGCGGTATATTGGCTATATACCACTCTACCTCTGGCTTTGTGCTTACCATTTGGCCACTGGATACACAGTAGACTGGGAGATAAATCTCAGCTGCATTCTGGGAATTGGTCCAGAAGTAATTGACCAGTAACCATCAGCCAACACAAACAGCAAGTCTTCATCAGCGATGTACAGTTGTCTGCACTTTGACTTTCTCCTGACCCCTCTGACCCCCATCTCTGACCCCCTCTGATGTCTCCATCTCTGACTCTCTCCTGATGTCTCCATCTCTGACTCTCTCCTGATGTCTCCACTTCTCCTGATGTCTCCTCTCTCCTGATGTCTCTATCTCTGACTCCCTCCTGATGTCTCCAACTCTGACCCCTCTCTCCTGATG